>NC_060123.1:127309696-127613225 GCF_021461395.2 Schistocerca americana | reverse complement strand
ATACCAATGCTGTCAAATTGTGACTTGGTTGACATAAGAGCTTGTGATTTCCCATGATGGCTAATATCCTCTTCAGAGTGACTAAATTTCTTGATGCCCAGCGTCCAGCAGTTTAGTCACCCTGAAGAGGATTGCTGAAGAGATGGTCGAAACATCTGCGGTATAGTTGTTTTACCATTTCATAATGATGCACCCTAATAACCAAAGTGACCCAAAACCTTTTGTCTCTTACAGGGTGCTTAAAGGATGCTGCTTTCTCGGATAACCACACAAGAATTCAAGCAAATCACAGTAATGGTTTTTATTACAATAAAGTAGATTGACAATATTTAACTTTGGATTTACAATGAGTTGTCGCAAGCGATGGGCGACAGGCAAATAATCAGTGTCCTTCACTATATACAATGTCCATGTAAGCAACTGATATAAGGCACAAGCCTCAGTATAACAAGTAGGATGATGGGTCTTCTACTCTGGGTCTGCTCTGCTAGTGCTGGGCTGCAACTATCTGGCTGACACTGGCAGGAGCGGCGCTTATATTCTCTCCTTGTAAAGGCCGTTTCGGTCGTGGTGATGTCCTAATCAGTGTGCTATTGGCTGATGTCATCTCACAGCCTTCTCTGCTCTTGTGTTCTTCATCTTTGGGCCGGCGATTGTCATTAAGCCGGAACATTCCTCCCCCCCCCCCCCCCCCAAAACCTAGGGAGTGCAAACACGGCGGGGGAGGCAGGAGTGTGAGTGCATTGTGGGACCAGAAGCTGTGGTTGCAGGGATGTCAAGCTTCCAGTCTTACCTCACTGTCTGGCCCTCGCTCTGGTGGAAACATACCCCGGAAATGACCAGAAGGGTCCTGATGCCATGAACCAGATGAAAAAACAGTGACAGCTGTGGTGTGGGCAGGTCCAGCTCCCTCGGTAGAATGAGAGAAGGCAAAGGCTCCGTCTCCATGGGGTCGTCCAGCGATGTCGTGATGACACCCTCTGGCAGTTGCTGTGGCCGCACTGCCTTGTGGATCCATGAATCTGGGGGAAGAGACACCAAAAGATCATCGTGCACATGACAGAAGCAAAGTTGATTTTGATGTTGGCTATGCAATAAGATACATGCAAGTGCCAAGTTGACAGACGATCTCGGTTCATGCTCACCACCTGTTGCCACTACAAACCCTATAACGGACAATATCAGGCAGCACTTGCGGCCTTCCTTCGGCACTGGTTGGAGCAGTGTCTGATGGTGGTGGCTGTGAAGCAATTCTGCCGGCGATGGTCCATCTCTTGGGTGCGACCGATAGGAGGTGAGAAACAGTTGCAGTGCTTCATCCCTGATGTATGCAGAGCGAAGTTTGGCCATCTGCGGCTTGAAGGTTCTGACAAAACCTTCTGCTTCACCGTTTGACTGTAGATGGAACAGTGCACTAGTTAGATGCTGTTTGATATCGCGTTCACAGAATGTTTCAAATTCATTTTATGTGAACTGAGGTCCACTGTCTAACACTATTACTTCAGGTAAACCTTCGAGGCAAAAACTAGAGGACAACACCTGAATTGCACTATGTGACGTTGCCGAGTTCATTGGCACAGCAAAAGGAAATGTGCTATATGAATCAACCACAATCAACCAACAAGTGTTGCAAAAAGGTCCCGCAAAGTCTATGTGCACACGTTACTATGGCAATTGCAACTTAGGCCAAATGGAGAATTTCTGTGGCAGACCGGACTGATTTTCCACACATGCGTGACACTGTGATGTTATCTGTTCCATTTGGATGTCCATACCCTGCCAAGTAAAGTGTTGACACACTAACTGTTTCATACGAACAATCCCCCATTGTCTCTAGTGAAGTAACTGTAGCACATCCTTTTGCAAACTTTAGGTATCAACACACCTGACTGTCCACTGTCATTTTGAACAAGAATTACACCTTTCTGTTCAGTGAGGCTATGCCGATGGGCAAAGTATCGGCACGCTACAGAGTTCTTTATGTTATGCAAGGAATGAGGCCAAGATGTGTGAATGTATGTTAGCTAAATATTCAAAGGTGAATCAGCTTCCGAGGCCTGTACAATTTTCCTATAGTTCAGCTGAAAAGATTCAAGCAATTCAGAATCCTGGGCATTAACATGACAACAAGATGCAGCAGAAGCCTCAAAGTCTGTATAAGGGCCAATCGGAAGACGTGAAAGTGCGTCTGCATTACCATGTTGAGTCGTCAGATGATACACAATCTGGTACTGGTATTGAGGCAACAACGAAGACCATCATTGTAATTTTTGGACAGTTCATACAGGAACCAGTTTTGTCGGATGAAACGAGGACTGCAAATGCTTGTGATCCATTACTAAGTAGAATTTTCTGCCATACAAATAGTGGTGGAATTTGGTGACACCATACACAACAGCCAAAGCCTCTCTCTCGGTTTGTGAATAGTTACACTGAGCTTTGGACAACACTTTTGCTGCGAAAGCAATTGGCCTGTCTTTATCACCAATTCTGTGCAGAAGTACTGCACCGATTCCTTAAGAGGAAGTGTCAATTTGCAAGACAACTGGTTTGGCAGGATCAAAGTGAACTAAGCATCGACCACTGAGCAACGCATCTTTAAGTTTTTGGAAAGCTACTTGGCACTCATCTGTCCAAACAAAGGGAACATTCTTGTGATGCAAGTGATGCAATGGAGCTGCAATTTGCACAGCATTCAGTATGAACTGGCTATAATAGTTAATTTTCCCTAAAACTGACTGCAATTCTGTGACATTGGAAGGAACTGGCAAATCTCATATGGCTAAGAAATATGACTGAAGAGGATGTACACCTTGACTGTTTATGACATGACCAAGATACTGCAACTGAGGTTTAAAAAATCACACTTGTCCAGTCTACACTTTACTACTGCATCAGACAACACACAAAACAAAAGATGTAAATTTGCAATATGTCCTTCAGGTGTATGACTTGCTACTACAATATCGTCTAATTAGTTTGAACAGTTTGGCACTTGTGCTGTCAGCTGTTCCAAATATCATTGGAAAATGGTGGATGCGGAAGCACTGCCAAAAGGCAAACCCAAATATTTAAACAAGCCCAATTGAGTATTTACTGCACACACTTTTTGAGATTCTTCGTCAGGCAGTATTTGAAGATACACGTCCTGCAAATCAATTTTTGAAAAGTAGCGTCCAGTGCCTAATTTGTGCATGACATCCTCTGGGTGTGGTAATGGATAAGATTCAATGACAGTTTGTGGGTTGACTGTAGACTTAAAGTCAACACAGAGGCATATTCAACCTAAAGGTTTGGGGAGCAAAACCATTGGACTTGCCCATTGACTAGCTGATATGAGCACAATAACTCTGCATCTTGCAAATCTGTAAGTTCAACCATGACTTTTTCCTGTAATGCAATGGGAACAGTTCTGGCCTGGCAAAATTTTGGATGAGCATTGTCCTTCAGAGTAATATGTGCAACGAAATTGTTAGCCTTTCCTAAACTTTCAAAAAAGAGTTCCAGGAATTCTTTTAGCAAGCTAGCTATACTGTCTTTTGCATTGAATGCAGACACTGACAGCACATTGGCCTGAATGTTAAAGCCAAACAAATCAAATGAATCAAGAACAAATATGTTCTCACAATCGCGTGATTGTAACACTGTAAAAGTCTGTTCATGTACCCGAGCAATACATGTCAGAACGGGAATGTCTTGTCCATTATGAGTCGTCAGTTGCATGCTAGTTTTAGACAGGCATGGGGTGCCTGACAGTTCATATGTGTGATGATTTAGCAGCGTGACAGAGGCACCCGTGTCCAACTGAAATTTCACATGTTACCCACAGATAAGTAAATGAACAAAAAGTTTGTTCGACTGGCATATCACTGAAGAAACTGTTTGCATGCCAGTTTTGCGAATGCCTGTTGCACACTTTGAATGCATTGCATTAATGACATGGGCCAGGTGCCGAGATATTGGTGAGTGGGCTGAATTCTTATGTTTGTTCTGTTGCAAACATACAGATTGTACATGTCTTTTCCTACCACAAGCGTAACACGGAGTTTGTCGGGAAGGGCAGTCTTGGTATTTGTGCCATGAATAACACTGAGGGCAAGCCCTAATTCTGTTCACCTGTGTAGCCACATGTTTAGTGAACTGCTTACATGATGTGGAGCGATGTTTGCTCGGTGTGGCTATCACAAGCCACTGCTGAATGGGCCGATCACAAACGAGGGACTCTACCTGACAAATAGCTGGCTGCTCAAATTTAACAGCCAACAGGGCACCGGAATCATACTGATCTAGTATTTGCACTACCTGCTGAAATGACGGCTTGGACTGTTTCAAAATCTGTTCTCTGAGTTTGACATCACTGCAAGCACATTTGAATTTGTATTTCCTTGTCATACCCTGCAAATCTGTCACCCACTCACAATAAGTTTGTTCTGATCGTTTTTTGCAATTAAAGCATTGATACATAGCTGCTACCACATTCACTTCTTTGTCATAATAGTTTGTTAGCAACTCGTCCACTTGGTCATAAGCAAGTTCACTCGGAGTGGTGTTTGGAGACAACTTCCGAGTTAAGCAGAACACTGCACTTCTTACCGTTGATAATACATAAGGAAGTTTTGTAGTATCTGGTACATTGTGAGCTAGTAGATGAGCTTCAAATTGGGACAACCACTCAAGCCATTCCTCTTCTTGTTCACGAAACTGTCGAAAAGGTGGTATAGCAGCTGTAGTAGGTGGTGCTTGTTCCGTCGGGCGCATAGTGTTGGCCAGTAGCTGCTGCACCGAGTTGAGTAGTGCAGATATCTGCCTGTGCAAGAAACTAAAACACCTGCATTAGCTGTGTTGCATCTAACGTTTGTGACTGTGGCACCTAAGCAGGGGGCGGTATAGGTAGGGTGGGCATTTTGGAAGAGACAAATACAACAAACAGACAAGGCAAACAAGAAAAATATGTACAAAAGCAAAGAGAATTTCTGCAACGCCCCACCTGAAACCATTGATTAGCAAAAACTACAAGAAATTGTTAAAGCAAGTGAACGCCCCTGCAAGGTAAAGACAAGAAAGGATTAAGGTGCCAGCAAAGTACAAAATATTCCGTGGCAGTCAGGTGCGGGGTTGGTTTGTAACTCCTCGTTGCCAATGTGAGGTCCTGCCCACTTGTCTTGCATCATCCTAATGAGAAGGAGTTGGCAAAACATTCTAATCTTTATGAAAGATTTGGAAAATAGGTTCATTAGCCAATGCCCAGGGCTTAAGGAAAAAATGGCCTCCTATTTTATATATATATATATATTGATGATACAGTCATCTTATGGGATACTAATGAAAAGTTGAATGCATTTCACCTAAAAAACAGATTCACAATACAAACTGAGAAAAATAACAGCTTCAGTTTCTTAGATCTTAACACACGAAAACAAGGTAGTAATAAGAGTTTCACTGTCTACCATAAACTGATTTTTGCAAATGCTCTCATTAATTGGAAGTCAATGAATCTTTCCGCTGTGCAGGTAGGCTTATTTCCAATCTATGATACACACTACATTGTCTTTAGGATGAGTACAGCCATGAGCTTGATGTACCAGTAGCTGTGAATAATGGTTATAAAGTGAAGGACATAATTAATTTGCATAAGAAATTAATTAAGAAGTGGGCGAGCAGTGTAGATGCTAAATTTGAACTGCACAAAAAAGTCGTCATATTAATTTATAGA
The DNA here is from genome assembly GCF_021461395.2 of Schistocerca americana. NCBI lineage: Eukaryota > Metazoa > Arthropoda > Insecta > Orthoptera > Acrididae > Schistocerca > Schistocerca americana. The sequence continues at coordinate 127,607,512 of NC_060123.1, read as the reverse complement.
AAAACTGTTTCAATACTGTGTTCATTCTTTCTTCAAAAATAAAACGAGACTTAACTTACTGACAATCAATGTAAAACTACAGCAGAAACGAGTAATCCATAATAAATGCCTAATCAGATGAGTATGAGATAAAATGTGGCATCTGTCCAGAATTTTACACAGACAACAGGCACATCTTTCAATGTTTATTGCAAAAAACATTGTAAAGTAGTTGGCGATATAGCTGTTTTTGGTTGTCATTAAAAAAATGCAGGCATAAAATTGGATGCATAGGTAAACATCTTGATATGTGTGTGTCATTATTATCCTAAAGCAGGGGTGTGTCCAACATTTTAGCTTACCTGGGCCACACTGGAAGAAGTTGAGTGTTTTTGGACCACACGTAATACATTTTACACTTAAATTAGTTTGACATTTTATGTATGTGATTTCATTAATGATTTTATATATAAATAATTACAAATTGTAGAACTGATGCAACATTTGACTTTGAAATTGGGAAACAAATGTATGATTAGCAGGTCAGTCATAGTGGTTTCAATGTCAAAGTGTTCATCTGAGATTTTGGTTACGTTTTTCCTCGTAGTGTACTTTACTCTTGAATTTTAACCGTTAACTAATGTAAGTGCTTCCAAACCAAGATAACATATACAAAGCATGACTTTGCAGCAAGGGATATTTGTCTCTGGGCAGGTATGATTTGTAAAATTCTGACAAAGGTACATGATCAGATTTTTCTTTCAGGTTACTGTCAGACTGCAACTCTATGCGTCCCATCTAAAAATCTTCTGATGACGTATCTATATTGTTTGTAAACAGTGTCACGTAAATACAACAATTTTGATTATTTTTTTAAAAATCCTGAAATCTATTTTCTAATTCTTGTATCAAATTGAAGACTATGGCTGCGTATTTCATTCTTACTTTATATTAGGATTGTGTTTCAGTTTAACATGACTTTACATAAATAGTATGTTATGGATTTTTTTTAACCAATTGTGTGATAAATGCTCACTTTTGAGGCCACTTACAGGCTGGAGGGTGGACACCCCTGTCCTAAAGGATGTCATTTGAATATCTTGAAAATGTTAAAACTTTTTTAAAAAGTTGTTGCAGCAGATGAACAAAGCAATTTCTGTAACGAAATCTTTTTTGCCTCTTTGTTTGTTGAGGTTCCTTCCTCTACAAGTTCGCGCTCATATAACAATACTTCAGTTTAACAATAGTTTTATTCTGGCCATTCAGTGTACACTTGCAACGTAGTTTGACACTCATGGATCACGGCTGCAGGTGGGCGCTGTCTATCCTACTGCTAGTGCACTTCTAGCTTATCTACACCTTTTAGTAATTAAGTATTTTTTTTACTAATTTTTGTTTTGGAAGTCTTTCTCTCACTGCTGATTTTATATTGTGAATATTTTTAATTGTATATTTCTGAGTTTAGAGTTACTGACTCCACACTGTTACATAGTTAACTGCAGCCTTCAGTTCCAACAGTCAGAGCACAGATATATTTGTGCTGTAATCGCCTTTTGGGACTTGTGTAGTTGACTAATAACTGTGGACCCGATGGGCTGGCTGTTAGGTGCTACATTGATGGTACTGAGAAGCATCAGTTCCCTAGCATTAGTGTATCTTAGATTGGAGCATGCTACAAGACTGGAAAAAATTACAGTTAGTCCCAACAAGGGATATAAGACTAATGCAAATAACTGTAACTCTTTCTCAATGACGTCACCTTCTAGCAGAATTGTGCAACAAATCTTATGATCATGTGTTATGATTCTGGAGAACCACTCCTCTGTAAGAAAGAGATGAAATTGACAAAAGTAACAATAACTTCTGTAGTGCCCCACAGCAGTATTACAGGGCCATTACTGTTTGCAATATGTGTAAATGATCTAGTAGATAATGTCGGAAGCTCTTTGAGGCTTTTTGTAAATGATGCTGTTGTCTGTAGAAAGGCTGCAATGCCAGAAGACTGTAATAAAATGCAGAAAGACTTGCACAGTATCAAACATCGGTGCAGGGTCTGGCAGTTGACTGTGAACATAAATAAATGTAGTATATTCTGTGTGAATAGGCAAGGGGATCCACTACTGTTAGATCACACAATTGGTGAAAAATCAGTAGAAACAATAACAACCATAAAATACCTAGGAGTAACCTTCCAGAGAGACTTGAAGATGAATAACCACATAAAAGAAATTGTAGAAAAGCAGACACCACACAGAGATTCTTTGGAAGAATTATAATGAAATGTAATTCATCCACAAAAGAAGTGACACACAAAGTACTTGTTCAACAGATTCTTGAATATTGTTCATTGGCATGGTGCCCTTACCAAACACAATTAGCAACAGAGATAGAAAAAACGCAACATAGAGCGGCAAGTTTTGTCATATGATCATTTAGTAAGTCCTTACAGAGATGGTGAACAAACTACAGTGTCAGTTTACAGCAGAGGCCCCACGGCTCATGAAGATGATTACGTTGAAATTCCAAGGGTGTGCATTCTTTAAGAAGAGTTAGACAACACATTACTACCTCTCACAAATTGCTGGTGAAATGATCGTGACGAGAAAATCAGAGAAATTTGAGCTCATGCAGAAATTTGTCGACAGTCATTCTTTCCTGGCACCATTCACGAACAGAACAGGAAGAGGAGAAACTAGCAGTGTTGCCAGTGGTACCCTGCGCCACACACTGTAAGGTGGCTTGTAGAATGTAGAGGCAGATATATCTAGGTTCTACAAGCACTGATGATCCAGCTTGCTCATTTCGTTCATGAGACCCGAAGCCAGTATATTACACTGTTCAGACTTTATGAATTTTTTTTACTTCCAGATAGGCTTTAAACTACATGTATACAGAATGTCTGTGCATACAATGTGATTGGATTAAAGTTTTCTGAGTTAATAGAAGTACAAGATGTGTTCCAAAAATTAATGGGAATTGTGTAATTTTTCTTCTTGTATTAATCTGATTTGCATGACTTTTTATATGTACAATGTTATCTACCCTGATCAGCTAGAACATTATGACATCCAAACCACTGTCGATATAAACCCGTCCAGGCGATAGCAGTGTCAGCTGGAGAGGAACGACTGCTACTCAGACACACATAGCCAATGGCCTTGCCGCAGTGGAAACACAGGTTCCCGTCAGATCACCAAAGTTAAGTGCTGTCAGGCTGGGCTAGCACGCCAATGGATGACCATCCAGTCTGCCGGGCACTGTTGGCCAGCGAGGTGCACTCAGCCCTTGTGAGGCAAACTGAGGAGTTACTTGATTGAGAAGTAGCATCTCCAGTCTCGGAAACTGACATACGCAAGGAGAGCGGTGTGCTGACCACATGCCCCTCCATATCCACATCCAGTGACACCTATGGGCCAGCCGGGGTGGCCGAGCAGTTCTAGGCAATACAGTCTGGAACTGCGCGACCGCTACAGTCGCAGGTTCGAATCCTGCCTCGGGCATGGATGTGTGCGTTGTCCTTAGGTCAGTTAGGTTTAAGTAGTTCTAAGTTGTAGGGGACTGATGACCTCAGAAGTTAAGTCCCATAGTGCTCAGAGCCATTTGACACCTATGGGCTGATGATGACACGGCGGCCGGTCGGTACCATTGGGCATTCGTGACCTGTTCGGGAGGAGTTTAGTTTAGTTCAGACACACATATGGTGTGTGTAGTATCAGTGAGCGTGCCATCCATGTGTAGAATAGGGGAGACGGACGATCTATATGAGTTTTACCGAGGACAGAGTGTGATAGGCTGGAGGCTCGGCACGAGTATTTCAGAAACTGTACGAGTTGCTGGGTATTCGAAGCGTGCAGTGGTGAGTGTCTTCAGCACGTGGCGAAACGGAGAAGAAACCACATCCAGTCATCATGGGGTTCAGAGGCCACACTTCGTTACAGATGTCGGTTTAATAGGCTGGGCAGACTGGTAAAAAGGGCAGGCAGCAGATTGTGGCAGAACTAACATCAGAATTTAATGCTGACCAGAGTACAAGTGTGTCTGAACACATAGTGCACCAAACACTCCAAATGATGGGCCTCCGCACTCAATGATGCGTGCACGTGCCAATGTTAACATTGCAACATTGGCAACTATGGAGTGAAATGAACAAGTGACCATTGACACTGAACATTGTGCAGTGGCAGTGTGTTGTACAGTTTGATGAACGCCGATACCTTCTTCATCGTGCCGACAGGAGGGCACAAATCCATTTTCTTTCAGTGGAACAGCTCCCTGAGACCTGCAATGCAAGACAGGGACAAGCTGGCGGCAGCTCCATTATGCTCTGAAGAACATTCAGTTGGGCATCCACGGATCCAGTGGAGCTTGTACAAGACACCATGATGTCCAGGGAGTATTGTACACTGGTTGCAGACAACATACACTCTTTCATGACAATCATGTTTCCCGACAGCAGTGACATTTTTCAACAAGGCGATATGCCTGTCACAAGGCCAGGAGTGTGATGGAGTGGTTTGAGGAACACTGTGACGAGTTCCAGTTGATGTGCTGGCCCCCCCAACTCACCATATCTGAACTCGATTGAACACATCTGGGACGTTATTGAATGTGGCATCAGAGACCATTGTCCCCCCCTCCACAGAATTTATAAGAATTAGGTGACCTGTGTGTGCAGATGTGGTGCCAACTCCCTCCAGCGACCTACCGAGACCTCACTGCTTCCAAGCCATGAAGCGTCGCCGCTGCTATCCGTGCCAAAGGTGGACATCCCGGCTATTAGGTATGTGGCCACAGTGCTCTGGCTGATCAGTGTGTATCGGATTTATTTTAGTCTGTGTCAGCTGATGAAGAGGTTCCATGTGTTTTGGTTACTTATTTTGTATGAAAGAGTATCAGGGAAGTTGTATTAAAGTTTGCTATAAAAAATGGAATAAAGTCTGCTACGAGTAAAACAAGGGTTTACAAAGTGGTATAAATGCTTTGAAAAAACTGTGAAGACAAATTGACGAGTGCCAGGGACATCCCAGAACATTATCAGTCTATGAAATAATGGTAAAAGAGGAAGAAATGATTATGAACAATCACCAAATCGCAGTCACAGAAGATACCAATCATGTGGGAACACCAAGTGGCTCATGTCATGAAATTTTCCCCATGTTCTGGGTATGAAACGTGAGACGAAATTTTTTTTCGCCATAATCTGCCCATTACTGAAAAAGAATGACCCCCTGGTGTGTGACAATTATAGGGGAATATCTCTGCTAGATGTCAGCTGTAAAGTACTATCTCTATGCCTCCTAAATAGGATACTACCACTTGCTGAAGGAGCTGTAGGAGACTACCAGTGTGGGTTTAGACACAACAGATCAACAGTTGACCACCTATTTACCCTACGTCAAACAACGGAGAAATGCTGGGAAAATAATACAGACATGCACATGCTCTTCAGTGACTTCTAACAAGCCTATGACAACATACACAGGGTAATATAATCAGAGTTCTAAAGGAATTTCAGTTTCCATCTAAAATAGAATGGGCTGATGATGACATGGCGGCTGTTCGGTACCATTGGGCCTTCGTTACCCGTTCGGGAGGAGTTTAGTTTTGTTCAGACACACATATGGTGTGTGTAGTATCAGTGAGCAATGTGGCAATGTGCCTAGAACAAACACTCTGTAAAATGCAGACAAGTACCGGTCTATCAGAACAGTTTGAAGCTTGAACCGGCCTCAGACAGGGCTATGCCCTCTCCCCTATATTATTCAACCTCGTGCTAGAAAAAATAGACCGGGAATTTATGAAAACTGACCCCATTGCAATACCCCTAGACAACATGTCAATTACTCGACTGGCAAATGTGGATGATATAACCCTAATCAGCGATAGCAGAAAAGAGCTCAGAAGAATGGCAGGCTCGTACTGTAAGATTGCCAGTAGGGCAGGCCTGCAAGTCAGTGAAGGTAAGACAGAATACATGGCAAAGGCAAGGAAAGCGTTTCTGAGGAAGAGAAATTTGTTAACATCGAGTATAGATTTAAGTGTCAGGAAGTCGATTCTGAAATTATTTGTATGGAGTGTAGCCATGTATGGAAGTGAAACATGGACGATAAATAGTTTGGACAAGAAGAGAATAGAAGCTTTCGAGATGTGGTGCTACAGGAGAATGCTAAAGATTAGATGGGTAGATCACATAACTAATGAGGAGGTATTGAACATAATTGGGGAGAAGAGGAGTTTGTGGCGCCACTTGACAAGAAGAAGGGACCGGTTGGTAGGACATGTTCTGAGGCATCAAAGGATCACAAATTTAGCATTGGAGGGCAGCGTGGAGGGTAAAAATCTTAGAGGGAGACCAAGAGATGAATACACTAAGCAGATTCAGAAGGATGTTGGTTGCGTTAAGTACTGGGAGATCAAGAAGCTTGCACAGGATAGAGTAGCATGGAGAGCTACATCAAACCAGTCTCAGGACTGAAGACCACAACAACAACAACAACAACAACATCAACATGGTCCTGAGCAAGTCAGTGAGAGATGGGGACCTACTCACGGTGGACAGTCTCCGATTCAAAAGGTCAAATACTTTCAAATACCTTGGTAATCTCTGCAGTGATCAGAACCACTGTGAAATAGAAATAAATGCAAGAATTGTCAGAGGCAACAGAGCATACTTCAACCTTCAGGATGTGCTGAAGGAAAGATCCCTGTTAAAAAGTTTTAAGATCAGGCTGTACCAAAGTACAATTCTGCCAGTGGTTATGTACGGTTGTGAAAGCCTCACCTTTAGGAGAACAGACGAAAAGAAAATACTTTTTTTTCAAACGAAAAATCCTCCGAAAAATATTTGGTCCTGTGATAGATTCACAAACAGGGGAATGAAGAATTCGAAAAAAACCAAGAATTAAAAGAGCTTTATGCACAGCCTGACATTATAAAAAGAATAAGAAGAACAAATTTGACCTGGACTGGACATGTAGCAACGATGAATGAAGGGAGGATACCCCGTGATGTGTTTCTGGGAACTGTAGGTGGAAGGAGGTACCGGGGATGACAGTGTACAAGGTGGAAGGCCATTATTGACAAGGACACTAAGAACATGGGACTAGGAGTGGGCTAGTGGTGGCAGGAGGCTCGCAACCGGGAATGATGGAAGAGGAGTGTGGAGCAGGTTTATGGTCACTAAGGCCCAAACCACAGATAAGTAAGTAAGTGAGTAAGTAATGACACATACCCATTTTCAACTATAATTTAAGTGGGTATGATGCTGACTTCCTAGCCAAGCCCTTGGCTGATTACAGTGTGAGCAAATATCGGGTTAGTGTGCGGCCCAAGAGCACAGAGAAATGTATTTGGTTTTCGAAAAGAATCACCAAGATTTACTCTGTGTTGCCTGGACTCATTGAGTTCCAAGCAGACACCACTATAGAAACTTGCTGAATTGATGCATCAGGAGGATTTATGTCTGACTTGAGCTACATTTCCTGATGATGCTAAGTTTCACCAGGTAACGAACAAATGGGTTCTCCCATACTAATATCTGGATCCGAGAGAGAAACTCAATAGAACCACATTGCCTGACATAACTGTGTATACCAACAATCTTTCAGGCACTGTCATATCAGATGTGGAATATGAGGATGTGGTTTGTGTATGGCAGAAGTTCAACATCTGAAATTTGAGAGAGTAGGCATAGCCTTGTATGGATGCAGGTGTGCACTTACTTAAAGACATTTTTGAATGATTTTGAGGTATATGCATGGACACATACAATCTGGATCCTGCCTAATACTACACTGCACCAGGACTTTTGTCACACGCCATGTTGAAAAAGACACTTGTCAATATTGAATGCTTGACCATTGTTGACATACTGCTGTTTATTGAATGAGGGATTCTCAGTGGTATTACCAATATGTCCCTAGGCATGTCAAGGGAAGTAATCCACAAATGCATGAGCAGTTCATTGTTTCTGGCGATTTAACTTGCATCATGCATTTGGATGTAACCAATTTATACAGTCATACCAGGCAACAGTCTTTATCTGTTGAAGGGTTTCAGCGGCTATGTGATAAGGAAATTGCCAAGCTGGGTAAATTTGGTGATGTGTCGGATTCTGAAACACAATATATTTTATAGGCAGTCTGTGTAATATGGACAGCGATTTGCTGCTATGTCCAGAGTACTGATTTCCATGAAATGGTTCCCACCCCAAGAAGTTGACAACACTGGAGAGAAAAACATGATACTTAGTATATTATCATAATCTCTAGAAATATCTCCAGTTAGGGTTGCTAATGGATAGAGTTATCCTCCCTATTTCTTCCCAGCAGCATCCCTGGTTGAAGATATATATTGATTTAAATATCAAAAATAGGGCTTCCAAGACATGTACATTTGAGAAAGATTTTTGCAAACTTATGAATAATGCAGCTTTCGACAAAATTATGGAAAATCTTAGAGAACATCACAAAATTTACTACCCGTTGTAAGGGGCATTATGATGCAGCAGATTACACTTGATCCAGTCACATTGGTCAAAAGCCTGAATAATCACCTTTTGCAGCATGTACGTATAGGACCAGAGTCAATGAAGTTCCAGAGGATACCAACAGAGATGTAGAGCAATGCCCACTCCAGTGTCATGGCCATCTGCTCTAGGTTTCATGATTGAGATGGAGCAAACAGCGTGATTGAAGTGGGTTGAAGTGGGCCTACAGATTCTCGGTTGGGTTTAAATCTGGTTGGGGGGGGGGGGGGGGGGGCTTGTGACAGGGGACTGTTGTAAACTAATCGTAGTGCTCTTCAAACCACACACATGCTCTGCAAGTTGTTTGACATGTTAAATTGCCTTCGGGTACTTGGCATCAAGCCGAGGAAAATCAAACTGCTTGTAGGGGTGGACACGATCCCCAAGCATAGATGCATACTTGTGTTCATCCCTTGTGCCTTCCAGAGATCATTCAGGGAATGCTACCAAAACATTCTGCAGACCTTAGCATTCTCTTCTCGGGCCTGGACCCTTCCAAAGATTGTTGCAGGTCCATATATGTCAATAGTCATGTGTCTGATGGAGCATAAAGCATGATTCATATAAAAGATCACCTGTCACTGCACAGTGGATGTCCAGTTGCAGCATTGGTGGCAAATTCCAGCCTTCGTCACTGATGAACAACAGTCAGCATGGGTGCTTGAACCAATAGGCTGCTGCAGAAGCCCATATGCAGCAACATTCGCTGGGCGGTTGTTGAGGAGACTTTGTTGCTAGTCCCTTGCTTCTTCTGGATGTTCAGTTGATCAATATTTGCATGTCTGTTCACTCATACATAACTCTGCAGCCATCATTCACCCCTGTCATCTATGGTATGTTGTGCGCCACAGTCTTGGTGCCAGTTTTGGATAGCTCCATTTTCCCATCATGGTATACTGTAACACGGCGGCATGTGAACAGTTTGTAAATTTGGCCATTTCGATTATGCTTCCACTGTTGGTCCAAAAGTCAATGATTATACTCTTTGGATGCAAGACAAATTGCTGCATTTCTCCATTGTGATGACTGCACTGTATTACACATCCCCTGTCTGTGAGAGATTATTGCCTGCTGGCGTCGAATGTAGTTAGTGGTCACATAAACGTGTCTCACCAGGCCAGATTTAAAATGGGCCACAATCTTCAACAAAAGTTTTGTTGATCTGGATACGGCTAAGGTATCAGCAGAGTTCATGAAATCTGTGTGTGTGGGTACGTGTATATTAGATCTATCTAAACTCCTCGTCCACCAATTCCATTATGAGTTTGCGAATAATCATTTCACAGAGCCAAAGTTGCTTTATATGGATATTCACAGCTTCATCTAGTTGATAAAGGGCTGTGATCCATATGAAGTAAGGATGTGCCACCCTAGATGCATTTTACATTTTTAGATATGCAACTGATAATGCTTATGGCATAAAGCTGCTAAAAATAAGGATTTCGGCTTGATGAAAGATGAGGCGAATGGTTTGCTAACTGTGGAGTTTGTAAGTCTCTGCTCAGATATGTACCCATACCTTACAGACACAAGTGCTGCACAGATAAGGGCTAGAGTGTGTGTCATGCGGCCTCAAAGGCTCTCACAGTTGTAGACTACTTGAAATGCCTGTGCTGTGAAATTGGTGTTGTTGCATTTCCCCTTCTGCATATGGTGCAACAAGTCAGTGTCCAGTCATGAAGACATGATATGCACAGTGTATCACAACTGAGAATCAGTCTGTCACGACATGATAATAGGTGAGTTATTTGAGCTGCCGGGATCAGAACCCTAATATATGAGACTATTCATTTGAGTGATGGTGTGTATACATGTGTGTTGTATATATGGTGAAAATGTGTGTGTTTATGGATCAGTATGATCTGCTTATCATAGTATATATATATATATATATATATATATATATATATATATATATATATATATATATGTGAGATTGCACACTGTGTATGCGAGTTGGCTTGTTTTGCACACTACGAGTGTGAGCTGTGTTGTTTTGCGCACCATGTGAAAGTGACCGAGTACTTTGTATGCATGTGTGCATTGTGTATACTGTCAACAAATTAGGTTACGTTTCACTGCTGTTTATCATACTAAAGGAAACCAAATTTAGTTTAGTATTATGTCTCCCAGGGAACCATAAATATTCCATGTAAAGTGTGGTTAAAGTACATGAACTCCATTAAAAAATGTTATGTGCATCCACTGTCCTACAACATAAGAAATTGTGCTATGACTATTCTAAGCTTTTCGAAGAAAAAAAATTTATGAGTGCATCAACTCTAAAAAAGAACCTATTAAGCAGAGAGACATATTTTATTTGCACTTCATTGAAAATATGTTGAAATATGAACACACTTTAATACTGGGCAGACAGATATACTTAGTGGTAGCTCTGCATCCAGCCCATTGGCAGCTGCCTGGCCCTGCTCTCTGGCCTGCATGCGGCAGGGGTTTTGCACTCACTCCAGCATGCTACATGGCCTTATGTGGCTTCCTACGACTGCAGAAAGGGGACTGGCCCGTGCGGTGTTTGTTTGAATAAAGACATAAATGTTTATATGCTCTCCCAGCAGTGGTGGCATTTGTTTAAGCATAGCACGAGTGCATTTACATTTAGAGCAAGTCAGATCCAAACTTACAGTGACACTTGGTTAAACTGTAACATGAGAGGGAAAGGGTGGGGGGAATTTTTTAAATATAAGACAACTGGATTTTAAGTTAGTGCAATCAAATTGTATTGTCATAGTAAAACGAATGATTTTTGAGTTTCCAATCATTTTAAACTTAGGAACCCGACTCTGTATTTAGCACAAGTGATCTGGCAACTATGCAGGTGGCACCAGTGTCCTAAGTCAGCCATCTCGGATCGTTATTTTGGATTCCGACTTCATAGAGTCTGTCCATGAATTTCAAGCCACCAGAACAATGCGCCATCTTAAATTTCCTGCCAGTTCATACTTAGGACAGCAGTCTTCATTGCACAATAACATCAGAGGATTGGGGGAAAACCCTAGAGTACAGCTGGGCTACTTTGATTTTCACACCATTTTATACATATGGCAACTGGTATATCAGAGGGGGAGAGACTGACAATAATGTATCATGTCACAAAAGAGGTTAAGGAGGAGGGGGTCGTGAAATCTAGCCGTAGTGCAGAGTGTTCCAGAACACATTTGGCTGTACTATTCACGTGGCTCTATGAACTGTCTGCACGATGTCGAGGTTTTCCTGCAACAAGGGATACCACCAGATTTGTCCCAAATGTAATTTTATGGGAACACGCTGGGCATCAACTCCGTCTCTGTGCCACTATTAGGGATACCAATGACCAGTTACAAAAGTTGTGTGCCAGTTTGTCTCAGGAGAGGGTACAACTGAATCACTGCATTCAGCCAGGCCAGAGGGGGTGCATCGTTATACTGATAAGTGGAATCGTACTGTGAAGTTCTTTGTAAATTTGACTCAGCTGTGTAATAAATGAAATGACATCACATACTCTCTCAACCAGTGACGTTTCATTTCGTTTCCTCCTAGCTTTCTGGGCGCTTCACTTTTTTGTCAGGCAGTGTAGAACCAGTATTAAAGACCTAGTTATAGTAGCAGCATTTATTAATGTCCACATCAAAATTTATGGTGGATATTCTTGACAAAGATGCTGTGTATGATCTGGAATAATAGTATCGCACGAAGAGTGTAAAAGTTACACATACATTATGTGATCAAAAGTATCCAGCCACGTGGCTGACAATGACTTACAAGTTCGTGGCACTCTCCATTGGTAATGCTGGAATTCAGTATGGTGTTGGCCCACCCTTAGCCTTGATGACACCTTCCACTCTCGCAGTCATACGTTCAGGTGCTGGAAGGTTTCTTGGGGAATGGCAGCCCATTCTTCAAGGAGTGTTTCACTGAGAAGAGGAATCGATGTCGGTCAGTGAGGTCTGGCACGAAGTTGGCGTTCCAAAACGTCCCAAAGGTGTTCTATAATATACAGGTCAGATCTCTGTGCAGGCCAGTCCATTACAAGGATGTTATTGTCGTGTAACCACTCCGCCACAGGCCGTGCATTATGAACAGGTGCTCGATCATGCTGAAAGACTGAATCGCCATCCCTGAATTGCTCTTCAACAGTGGGAAGCAAGGAGGTGCTTAAAACATCAATGTAGGCCTGTGCTGTGATTGTGCCACGCGAAACAACAAGGGGTGCAAGACCCCACCATGAAAAACACAACCACACGATAACACCCGCGACTGCGAATTTTACTTTTGGCACTATACACAAAAAAATGGTTCAAATGGCTTTGAGCACTACGGGACTTAACTTCTGAGGTCATCAGTCCACTAGAACTTAGAACTACTTATACCTAACTAACCTAAGGACATCACACACATTCATGCCCGAGGCAGGATTCGAACCTGCGACCGTAGCGGTCGCGCGGTTCCAGACTGTAGTGCCTAGAACCGCTCGGCCACTCCGGCCGGCCACTATACACACTGGCAGATGACATTCACCGGGCATTCACCATACCAACACCCTGCCATCGGATCGCCACATTACCGATGGAGGACGCCACGAACTTGTAAGTCATTTTCAGCCAAGTGTCCAGATACTTTTGATCACATAGTGTATATCAGATTCCTTCATTTCAAGAACTAGCGGTTGTTCAGCGGTTCTGTTCGAATTTTGGAGTACCAAACGTTATTCACGTGCTACCATTTCTTCGTGGGTTTTGTCGAATTTCGGATCTTGGGGACAATTGTGAATTTTTATTACCTGTTTCGTAACAGTTCTGCTTTCTCGAGGTCATCCGTTATGATGTTTCATCCACTATTAAGGCTGACTCTTCACAATGGGTGTCTCCCATAACTCGTCTGTTTTTTTGTTTTTTTTTCTTTTTTTCTTTTTTCCGAAAAAGACTGGGACCGTGTGGATCTAGCGCTGGCCCTTTTGATTACCTCGCCCATGTTCGCGACTTTGTCTTCTTATTACGTCACTGAGTCTGTTCCACACAGACCACATTCTTACCGCGATTTTTCTCTTTAATTTTGTTTCTTATACACTAGAAGTTACCTGTGGGCGTGCTCGTATAGCAAAAGTTTCGTTATCCCCCCCCCCCCCCCCCCCCCCAATAAAACTATCCCAGTGCAACGACACGGCATGCAGAGAGCGTTGCTGCCAAGCACTGCATGCGGACGAGCGCAGGCAGGTGCGCACATCTATGCATCGTGCTCCTGAAGTAGCTACACATTACACAACGTGTACATTATGCAACAAATTTAATAGTTTTTTGCACGGTTTATGTTCACTTACGTTAAAAATGGTGTTCCTACCCCTACCACACTTTTAGGTTCCTGTTTTCTTTTTGTTTTATTTTGCTAACGTAGACCATGTTCTTCTTCAGGGTTCAAGCTATCTCCATACCAAATTTCGACGAAATTGGTTCAGCAGTTTAGTCGAGCAAATGTAACAGAGTTACTTTCGCAAGTAATATGTACTGAGTTGACAAAAATCAGGGGGTAGCGATGTGCTCATATACATATACAGTTGGCAATAGTGTCGCGTATACCAGGTATGAAAGGGCAGTGCACTGGCACACCTGTCATTTGTACTCGGGTGATACACGTGAAAAGGTTTCAGAGGTGATTATGACCTCACAACAGGAATTAACAGACGTGGAACGCAAAATGGTAGTTGCAGCGAGACATTCCATTTCGGAAATCTTGAGCATATTCAGTATTCCGAAATCCACAATGTCAAGAGTGTGCCGAGAGTATCACATTTCAGGCATTACCACTCTCCATAGCCAACACAGTGACCAATAGCCTTCACTTAACGACCGAGAGCAGTGCTGTTTGCGTAGAGTCATCAGTGCTAACAGACAAGCAGCACTACGTGAAATAACTGCAGAAATCAGTGTGGCACATGCGGCTAATGTATCTGTTGGACAGTGCGGCGAAACTGAGTGCTAATGTGGCGCAGGCGACCAACGCGAGTGTCTTCTAATGGAACGACATCGCCTGCAGCGCCTCTCCTGGACTCGTGACCATATCGACTGTACCATAGACGACTGGAGGATCGTGGCCTGGTCGGATGAGTCCCAGCTTCAGTTGGTAACAGCTGATGGGGGGGTTCGAGTGTGGTGCAGACCCACGAACTCAGGCCGTAAACAAGGCACTATGCAAGCTGGTGGTGGGCTGTGTTTACATGGTATGGTCTTGTTTCTCCGGTCCAGGTGAAGCGATCATTGACTGGAAATAGTTGTGTTCGGCTACTTGGAGACCTTTTGCAGCCATTCGTGGACTTCATGTCCCCAAACAATGATGGAATTTTTGTGGCTGGTAATGCGCCATGTCAGCGGCGAGCCACAATTCTTCGCGATTGGTTTGAAGAAGATTCTGGACAATTCGAGCGAATGATTTGGCCACCAACATCGCCCAACATGAATCCTATCGAATATTAATGGGACACAATCGAGAGGTCAGTTCATCTACATCTACACTCATACTCCGCAATCCACCTAACGGTGTGTGGCGGAGGGCACTTTATGTGCCACTATCATTACCTCCCTTTCTTGTTCCAGTCGCATATGGTTTGCGGGAAGAACGACTGCCGGAAAGCCTCCGTGCGCGCTCGAATCTCTCTAATTTTACATTCGTGATCTCCTCGGGAAGTATAAGTAGGGGGAAGCAATATATTCGATACCTCATCCAGAAACGCACCCTCTTGAAACCTGGACAGCAAGCTACACCGCGATGCAGAGCGCCTCTCTTGCAGAGTCTGCCACTTGCGTTTGCTAAACATCTCCGTAACGGCATCACGCTTACCAAATAACCCTGTGGCGAAACGCGCCGCTCTTCTTTGGATCTTCTCTATTTCCTCCGTCATCCCGACCTGGTACGGATCCCACACTGGTGAGCAATACTCAAGTGTAGGTCGAACGAGTCTTTTGTAAGCCGCCTCCTTTGTTGATGGACTACATTTTCTAAGGACTTTCCCAATGAATCTCTACCTGGCACTCGCCTTACCGACATTTAATTTTATATGATCGTTCCACTTCAAATCGTTTCGTATGCATACTCCCAGATATTTTACAGAAGTAACTGCTACTAGTGTTTGTTCCGCTATCATATAATCATACAATAAAGGATCCTTCTTTCTATGTATTCGCAATACATTACATTTGTCTATGTTAAGGGTCAGTTGCCACTCCCTGCACCAAGTGCCTATCCGCTACAGATCTTCCTGCATTTCGCTGCAATTTTCTAATGCTGCAACTTCTCTGTATACTACAGCATCATCCGCGAAAAGCCGCATGGAACTTCCGACACTATTTACTAGGTCATTTATATATATTGAGTTGCTGCTCCACGCCGGGCAAAAGGAGGTCCCCAACGACTTCTGTCTCCTCGGTATAGTATAGTGTATGGAAGTAAGAAATAAACATGTTGAGGATTGTATAAGCATTGTATTCATTGTGTTGAATGGCAGTATGTTGAATGTTGTTGTTGTTGTTGTTGTTGTTGTTGTGGTCTTTAGTCCAGAGACTGGTTGGATGCAGCTCTCCATTCTACTCTATCCTGTGCAAGCTTCTTCATCTCCCAGTACCTAATGCAGCCTACATCCTTCTCCATCTGCTTAGTGTATTCATCTCTTGGTCTCCCTCTACTATTTTTACCCTCCACGCTACACTACAGTACTAAATTGGTGATTCCTTGATGCCTCAGAACATGTCCTACCAACCGATCCCTTCTTCTAGCCAAGTTGTGCCACCAACTCCTCTTCTCCCCAATTCTATTCAATACCTCCTCATTAGTTATGTGATCTACCCATCTAATCTTCAGCATTCTTCTGTAACACCACATTTCGAAAGCTTCTATTCTCTTCTTGTCTAAACTATTTATCGTCCATGTTTCACTTCCATACATGGCTACACTCCATACAAATACTTTCAGAAACGGTTTCCTGACACTTAAACCAATACTCGATGTTAACAAATTTCTCTTCTTCAGAAACGCTTTCCTTGCGATTGCCAGTCTACATTTTATATCCTCTCTACTTCGGCCATCATCAGTTATTTTGCTCCCCAAATAGAAAAACTCCTTTACTTCTTTAAGTATCTCATTTCTTAATCTAATTCCCTCAGCATCACCCGACTTAATTCGACTACATTGCTTTATCCTCGTTTTGCTTTTGTTGATGTTCATCTTATATCCTCCTTTCAAGACACTGTCCATTCCGTTCAACTGCTCTTCCAAGTTCTTTGCCGTCTCTGATAGAATTACAATGTCATCGGCGGACCTCAAAGTTTTTATTTCTTCTCCATGGATTTTAATACCTACTCCGAACTTTTCTTTTGTTCCCTTTTGAATAGCATCGGGGAGAGGCTACAACCCTGTCTCACTCCCTTCCCAACCTCTGCTTCCCTTTCATGTCCCTCGCCTCTTATAACTGCCATCTGGTTTCTGTACAAATTGTACATAGCCTTTCGCTCCCTGTATTTTACCCCTGCCACCTTCAGAATTCGAGAGTATTCCAGTCAACATTGTCAAAAGCTTTCTCTAAGTCGACAAATGCTAGAAACGTAGGTTTGCCTTTTCTTAATCTTTCTTCTAAGATAAGTCGTAGGGTCAGTATTGCCTCACGTGTTCCAACATTTCTACGGAATCCAACCCGATCTTCCCCGAGGTCGGCTTCTACCAGTTTTTCCATTCGTCCGTAAAGAATTCGCGTTAGTATTTTGCAGCTGTGACTTATTAAACTGATAGTTCGGTAATTTTCACATCTGTCAACACCTGCTGTGGTTGGTTGTGTTGGGGAAGGAGACCAGACAGCGTGGTCATCGGTCTCATCGGATTAGAGAAGGATGGGGAAGGAAGTCGGCCGTGCCCTTTCAGAGGAACCATCCCGGCATTTGCCTGGAGTGATTTAGGGAAATCACGGAAAACCTAAATCAGGATGGCTGGACGCGGGATTGAACCGTCGTCCTCCCGAATGCGAGTCCAGTGTCAACACCTGCTTTCTTTGGGATTGGAATTATTATATTCTTCTTGAAGTCTGAGGGTATTTCGCCTGTCTCATACATCTTGCTCACCAGATGGTAGAGTTTTTTCAGGACTGGCTCTCCCAAGGCTGTCAATAGTTCTAATGGAATGTTGTCTACTCCCGGGGCCTTGTTTCGACTCAGGTCTTTCAGTGCTCTGTCAAACTCTTCACGCAGTATCATATCTCCCATTTCATCTTCATCTACATCCTCTTTCATTTCCATAATACTGTCCTCAAGAACATCGCCCCTGTATAGACCCTCTATATACTCCTTCCACCTTTCTGCTTTCCCTTCTTTGCTTAGAACTGGGTTTCCATCTGAGCTCTTGATATTCTTGCAAGTGGTTCTCTTTTCTCCAAAGGTCTCTTTAATTTTCCTGTAGGCAGTATCTATCTTACCCCTCGTGAGATAAGCATCTACCTCCTTACATTTGTCCTCTAGCCATCCCTGCTTAGCCATTTTGCACTTCCTGTCGATCTCATTTTTGAGACGTTTGTATTCCTTTTTGCCTGCTTCACTTACTGCATTTTTGTGTTTTCTGCTTTCATTAATTAAATTCAGTATCTCTTCTGTTACCCAAGGATTTCTGCTAGCCGTCGTCTGTTTACCTACTTGATCCTCTGCTGCCTTCACTACTTCATCCCTCAAAGCTACCCATTCTTCCTCTACTGTATTTCTTTCATATATCAATCAATAAAAGCATTTTCACGAATGTGATAAAGAAGAAAAGTTAAAGAATAAATAGGTTTTTCAAACAGTAAATATTTTCCCCTACTTCACCTAATATTCTGCAAATCAATAAACATATTGTACTACACACTTTCTAAAGTAACCTATGTTCTTCTCAGCGTTAAAGCTATATCCAAACCAAATTGCATCAAAATCCATTCAGTAACACATAAACACACCTTCGAAATTATAAATATTTAAATCATGTTATCTTTTTTGCCATGATCCAGTGTGGATGAAATAAAGTCTGCATGTTGCCCCAAGCTACAGTCAAATTACCTGTCGGAACTCCATGAAAATTCGTCTAGTAGTTTTGGAGAGTAGTGTGTTCAAACAGACGAGCAGACAAACACGATGGGTTTAGATTGCACTTTAAATCACGATATCTTTTTTCCGTGATCCCGTTTTGAAATAAAGCCTATATGTTGCTCCAAGCTACACTCGAGTTACCTGTGTAAACCCCATAAAAATTCGTCATGTAGTTTTTGAAATTACCGTGTTCACGTAGTTACGAACATTAATTTTTCTGCCTGTGCCTCTGGTTTCTGCAATGCCAATAACCGCAATTTTTTGTTATTAAACGTTCAAGGAATTCCACTATAGCATTGACAAACAGGTAGTGGTAATATCTTTTTCATGCTTGAATGTAAAGACTAATTCATTATTGTTATTATTATTCCCAACTCGTGAGGGTCGGGCGGGCTGTTGTAGAACTTCGTTCTTTTAAGCCGAATATTCCAGCAGGCTGGGAGTGGGGCAGAGGGAATACTAATTGTGAATGTCTGGGAGGGGTGGGGACTTGACCCGATAACCGAGAAAAACCTCCGAAAAACCGTAGACGGAACCAGGGGAATGGGGCTATTTTATTTCTGGGACAGTGTTACCAAAGGTCCCATATGGTAATTGAAACTTAGTGAATGTTTTCGTTGTGTGTTTACATATGTGGATATGTGAATGACTGTGTGATGACGCCCTGGTGGGAAGGCATGTCGTGATACACAGGGCTACTACAACTGATACATTCGTTTTCAAAGCTCTGTATTTTCCAAAGTACACTGCTTGACAGTTGCTAAGGAAGAACTGGCACTTGATAAGGAGCAACTGTCATCTGCTGCGGAACACCCGACCAGTGATAGTAGGAGATCTAGAGGGCGGGACGTGTTAACTACAGCGAAGCCTATGCACGAACCTTCTGTATGCATTCGACAATTCATCCAGTGCTGTGTTTGACGAGGTTTATTGCGGAACTGATTAGTGCGTTATTCTGTGTGGTGCGGCAACATCTCCGCAAGACATTATTTGAGTGCTTACGATCGTGGACGAGCTGTTGGACGGCTCGAAGCCGGTCGGTCGGGTGTCACAGTAATGAGTGTGACCGAAGTGTCATCTACATATTAAAACCGAGCGAGGTGGCGCAGTGGTTAGACACTGGACTCGTATTCGGGAGGACGACGGTTCAATCCCGCGTCCGACCATCCTGATTTAGGTTTTCCGTGATTTCCCTAAACCGCTCCAGGCAAACCAACGAACCAACCATATTAAAAGGGCCGCTGAAGGTGAAAATGCTATGCGAAAGCATGCCAGTGGTCGTGGGATCGATATGTAGTCCTAGTGTCGAAATGGAACCGGCATCTCATTCCTAACCTGAATGCTGCAGACCTTGCAATCGCTACCGGTACAAGTGTCTCCATCAGAGTCATTTCGCGGTCATTAAATCTGGGTGGTTTGTATGATCGGAACCCTTTTAAATCCAACTCACTTCAGCCACGTCATCATCGAGAAAGGTTTCGTTGGTGTAGGGAACATGTTTCTTGGGGTCAGTAACAGTGGTCCAGAGTGATGTTTAGAAGCGAACCGCGCTTCACTGTGGCAAGTGATTCTGGCGACCATTTAGTGTGGAGAGAGAGGGAAAACACGTTACATACCACAGAATGTTCATGAATGTATATTATCCCTTTCTTTCTGTGGTTACTAATTATTATTACTATTAAGTGAAACACAAGAAAGGGATATATATATAATTGATTTGTAGGTGGCCAAAGATAAATATTAAATTATGTTTCAAATGAGCGCCAGGCTCCCTACAAATTAATTCAAATGCTTTCGGCGAAATGTAATGCAGGCTAAGTTCACTGACCTAGAATAAATCGCATCTTTGAAAGTGTGCATTTTTTGACGAAATAAAATTCACTTTATTTAGTTGAATAACTTGAAATGATTCTTTTTGCTCCGGCTGTGGTGATAACGTTACACAAAAAAATAAATTTAAATACGCCGCGTAATGGCGGCCAATTGTTGCCAGTCAAAGATCACCGCTGCTCGCTTCGCAGAGACTGAAAAAATGCTAAATAACTTCTTGCAATTATTAATTCAGGAAGAATTCTTTGCATAGGTTCTTTAACTAACACAATGCTCTCATTTTTTGTAAATATATTTCCACTAAGCACAGAATACACACTTGAATTATTCGCTACGTACAAAACAAATAGAACTGAAGCTACCGCTTTACAACAGCAAGCGTACCTTACATACAGCAGAAGAAATGATCTGACTCGAAGTGATTTTTTGAAGCTAATTTAATACATTTTCATAATTAATTTGTCGTTTATGTCCATATAATATTATTCAAAGTCCTTTTACTATTTACTTCAAATATATCGGCTTGAATATTTCAGAAGGGACACTATAAAAGTCATCAGTAGAGCCTAGACTTTATGGTGTGGTCAGGCATTAGCACAATGGCGGAACACCGCTGCATATCTTTGTGCGCGGTACCGTTGTGTACTTGAACATGTCCGTGTGTTTACGGTTGCAGTAGGTCCTGACATTCTGTTTATAGACGACAATGCCCGACCGCACCGGACACACTAAAAAGTGAAGACTGAACGTATGGGACGGCTTGCGAAATCCCCAACCTAAACCCTAGAGAGCATGCCTGGGATGCTCTTGGTAGACGTGTTTCTCAACGAAAACCCCCTGAAACCGTCTCGAGAGAGGAGTGGGGCAATATCCCCAAGGACTCCTGAGCAGTTTGGTAGCCAGCACGAATAACAGGTCCAATTGTGCATTTGTGCCTAGGAGGACGTATTCCTTACTGAGAGACCAATGTCGACATTTATGTTGGGAGTCTAACCTGACTCAAACATGAACGTTTTTTTATGCCTGTTACCTTGATTTCCCATGTGGTGAAATCTGTACCATCTTTCGTTATAAATATCCTACTCCACCTCTATTGCGTATGTACTCTGTTTCATGTCGTCCATCATTGCCTGTCCAACAATGCCCCCGTTTCGTAGCAGTTGTCAAGCAATGTTTTACATATAGGAAAATGACTGGTGCATGAACAGAGCCGTAAACTCGTCGACTTTGCATTATGTCTACCAGTTACCGTTACGATTGCAGACGCTTGACAAAATGGCGAGAAAGCAAGAAAAGAGTTCTATTATTTATCTGTTACAACAGTGCACATGCATTCAAAAGATGCAAGAAGCAGTTGAGGACGAATATTTCACCTCCAAGCTGATATTCAGTGAGTAAGCAACATCCAATTTACCTGGAAAGGTTAATCGCCACAACGCGAGAATGTGGTGCGCTGAACATCGTCATTCAATTGTGGCGCACGAAAGAGATTCGCCGAAGGTTAATGTTTTCTGTGCAGAGTCACAGACGAAGCTATATGGACCGTTTATTCTTCTGTGTGGAGACGGTGTCGGGCAATTCTTACCTTCGATATTTCGCAGTTGTGGTTGTTTCCACAACTGATTGCTAATTCGGGAAAATTTCATCTTCCAACCACACGGGGCACTCCCTCATTCGAACATCGATGATCGTCGATACCTAAACGATGGATATCCCAAGAATCGCTGGATGGGATATAATGGTGAAGATGATGTGGCTCTGTTCCCTTGGACACGCAGGTCCATTGGCCTTAGGCCTTGAGAGTTTTTCCTTTGGTGGTACATTAAGGGCCGTGTTGACGTACTCTGACTGCCAAGAATACTGGTACAACTCAGAGAGGGCATCAATGCTGCTGTGATGGCCACTGACAGAAAGTTGCTACAGGAGTTATGGGACGAACTTGTCTACCGATTGGATGTGTGTCGTGTGACTGGAGCAGGGTTGTCAGACTGAAAAATGGAAATGCCGGCATAAGCGCTACATTTAGCCGGGCATTTTGGCCTAAGAAACAGACTAACGATTTCAAATAGGAGTAGAATCAGTTGGGGTTTTCTGTAGTTACACCGCCGGCTGGGGTGGCCGAATGGTTCTAGGCGCTACAGTCTGGAACCGCGCGACCGCTACGGTCGCAGGTTCGAATCCTGCCTCGGGCATGGATGTGTGTGATGTCCTTAGGTTAGTTAGGTTTAAGTAGTTCTAAGTTCTAGGGGACTGATAACCTCAGCAGTGAAGTCCTATAGTGCTCAGAGCCCATCTATTTTTTTTTAATTTAATTTAATTTAATTTTTTTTTTTTTTGGAGTTACAGCCAGTGTTTGCGGCATAAGAAAAAAGAATCAGTAAACAGCTTTGTAATTTGGCAGTTATGGTAGCAAGTAAGTGCTCAGTTCTCTTACTAAGAAAATCTTATGCCAAAAGAAACTAAAAGTTCTTAAACAAAATAAGCAGTTATCTAGCCTTACCTTCGATAATTTACTTACACTTACAAAGAAATGGCAATAATCTGTAGCTAAGCATTAATATTACTCATTCAAACCAATTTGATTAAGAACGTACTTTTCTTGGAAATCATTTCGCGGAGCTCTTGACAGTCTAATTTAAAAATTACACAAGAACATCGTCATCTTTGCGATTGTGTCGGTTCGCCATTTATTGCGTCCCTTTATCTATTGCGCGTTTATGAAAGAGAGCATCCTTTGGAAATTGGCGTTATGGTCTGGAATTACAAAGTAATATTCTGTTATTTTCAATAATTCCGAATAAAATCTCCACTGAGCTGTGATTTGAAATAAGCTGTCCATTTTTTGTGTGCCAAAAGCTTTTTAAAAGCAGACTCATCTTTTTATGTTATATAAATTTCGCGAAATTTTGACACTGGTCAAAGAATTTACAGCGATCCAACTTCACATTTTTTTGTAGACGAAATGTCTATAGCTTCTGGTTCAAATGGCTCTAAGCACTATGGGACTTAACATCTGAGGTCATCAGTCCCCTAGAACTTGGAACTACTTAAACCTAACTAACCTAAGGACAACACACACACCCATGCCCGAGGCAGGATTCGAACCTGCGACCGTAGCAGCAGCGCGGTTCCGGACTGAAGCCCCTAGAACCGATCGGTCTCAGAAGCCGGCTCTGTAGCTTCTGCTGTTTGTTATCAGGTAGGTACATAAAGCTAATGTCCTTCAATGAAAGCGCTTTGATTGGGTGCTAAATTCACATTCCCTTGATCTGAAACAGCCTTTGGCAATTATGTACATATAAGTCGCGTTTGCTCTAAATTTTTTCCTCTTGGTTTGGTATTGGCTGATGGGCATATTCTCATTTGCGTCGCTCGCTGTGCGGGCAGCGTGATTGACACAATGTGTTACGGCTCGTTCGGCCTACGAAGAAAAATATAGGACGCATATACTGAGGTGACAGAACTCAAGAGATAGCGATGAGCACGTATACAGATGAAAACACGACATGGAACACGATATGGTAACTGAAGTTAGACATTCCATCTCGGAAATCCTTAGGGAATTTAATATTCCAAGATCGACAGGGTCAAGAGTGTGCCGATAATACCAAATTTCGGGCATTACCTCTCACAGAGACCAACACAGCGACCAACGGCCTTCACTTGACGACCGAGAGCAGCGGCGTTTGCGTTATCAGTGCTAACAGACAAACAACACTGCGTGGAATAACCGCATAAATCAATGTGGGACGTGCGACTAACGTGTCCGTTAGGATAGTGCGGTGAAATGTGGCTTTAATGAGCTGTGGCAGCAGGCGACTAAAGGAAGTGTCTTCTAATGGCACGACATCACCTGCAGCGCCTCTCCTGGGCTCGTGGCCATATCGATTGGACCCTAGACGAGTGGAAAACCGTGGCCTGGTGAGATGAGTCTCGATTTCAGTTAACAAGAGTCGATGGTAGGGTTCGTGTGTGGCCCAGACCCAACGTAGCTATGAACCCATGACGCCAACAATGTCTTGTGCGGAATGGTGGTGGCTCCATGATGATGTGGGCTGTGTTTATATGTAATGGGTTGGTTCTCTGGTTGTGTTCGGCTATTTGGAGAACATGTGCGGCCAATCGTGGATTTCCCATTCTCAAACAACGATGGAACTTTTATGGATGACAATGTGTCGTGTCACCAGGCCACAATTGTTCGCGATTGGTTTGAAGAACATTCTGGGCAATTCGAGCGGATGGTTTGGCCATCCAAATCGCCCGACTTGAGTCCCACGAACATTTGTGAGACATAATAGAGAGGTCAGTTCGTGCACAAAATCCTGCACCAGCAACACTTTCACAGTTATGGACAGCTACAGAGATAATGTGTCTCAATATTTCTGCAGAGGCTTCCAACGACTTGTTGAGTCCATGCCACGTCGAGGTGCTGCAATACTCTGAGCAAAAGGAGGTGCGACACGATATTAGGAGGTTTCCCATGACTTTGTCATCTCAGTGTACATAACGATAGCTTTGGTTGGCATATCGATATATCCTTGTGGCATATCTCTTTACCCTTACACATCACACTTAAGGCCGGTTCCCACTAGGGCTGCCGCGCGTCAAAACAACGCGTCAGCGGAGTGGTTGCCATGGAAACGGCGTCAGCGGCACGGCGCGGCGGGCTCTGCGTCGCGGTTTGACCATGTCGAACCGCTTCCGCTGCCGCGTGCCGCACTCCAGGTGCGCGCCGCCAATCACAGAACGCGCTGAGCGTGACGTCAGGTACGGAACCCCGCGCCACACGAACTTTCGCCGAACCGCTGGCGCGGACGCGGCGGCAGCTATGAAATACTTATCATCCAATTCCAAGGAACCTATTCGGTAGAAAAATTTGATTCTTGGACATGTTACAGCTTGATATCTTCTCTCGATAAAGGACCGAATTTATTTTCGTTATTCGCCGTGGTTACTTGCTGTATTGCATTTACGTAAACCTTTACACGAAATTTTAATGAGTGTGCAGAGGTAAAAACGCATTGCGTGGAGTTTGCGTACAGTTCATTTTAGGTAATACATTATTGCGTATGAAATTTAGTCAACATATCGAAATTGTTTTTAAAGCTGAGAGCAGAACGATAGCTATCACCGTTCTCGAGATATTGAATGATATGTCGGCGGACGGGCTGTGCGGTGACGCGCGCAGGTTGCTCGCGACGCGACCGATACTTCGTCCTGCTCGTCGTAAACCATGTGGTTGTATCAACTGCAAATTTCGTAAACGGTTGAGGAAATCGAAAAGTGTTTTTTTGCAAACAATAACTTGTAAAAAGTCATGTATTTCGTCACATGATAAATATCCTAAATCTGTTTATCTACCGAGATATGAAAGAAACTACAGTTTTTCGGAAGGGATAGATGAATTTTTTTAAACGGCATTTAATAGCATGTGGAATGAGAAGTTAAACCGAGACTAATTTACTGGTATGTCATAAGATGTAATTTGCTAAGTATCTACAGCTACTGATTATTTCCTTTGGAAGTAACAAACGTTTTTTTCTTTATCCAGTGTACTTTATTGGTTCAAGACGCGTTTCGCCTTTTACTTTAAGGCATCTTCGGTGGAATCTAGAATGATTCAGTTCTGTTTTGATATGTGATACTTGCAGCTTATAAAATAGTTCACATCTTTCTTACGTGAATAACTGATTACTTACAGTGAATCGAGTTTTTGTCGGACATCTACGTTTCCCCTCACCTGGTCGCATGTTGGAGGTTGAGCTAAAACTTAGATTATGGAACATAAGCACATTTTCATGTTTTTTTTTTCTTCTGTCACTAGCTGTAGACATTTTACCGAAAACACTGATTTGAAGTCGTAACTACAGTTTGTTCACCTCATGTCCCTTCCTGTTTGGTTTGTTTATGTACATGTTGCCAACCTGCAGAATTATATGCTGAGAACTAATGTTTGTTTATTTTTGTTCTCCTTATATCTGTATGTGTGTGTGACTAGCCAGTGATAGGTATAGAAAGTTGAAAGTGAATCCAGTAGTTGTCAGACAGTGGTTGAAAGATTTGGTGTTCAGCTGATTTCAGTTTTGGTTTAAATGTTTTGTGGAGGAGTGCATGGAAGAGTAAATTCACTGCTTACATTAATAGATAAAATAGTAGAATAGTATTTCAACAGATGATTATTATCAGAATACTATCACCCAACCCCTTTGTCCTCACTCTTTGACGCCCCATAATACGTCCTGTCAACTAACCCCTATTGTTGTCAAAGTTGTGCCGTAATTTCCTCTATTTAATTCCGTACCTCTTCTTTAGTCACACGATCCTCGTATCTAATCTTCAGCATTCTTATTGATCACCACGTTTTGGACATATTCGGTGTGAACAAATTTTCTTTTTCAGAACGCTTTTCTTGCTATTGACAGTCTTCAGTCAGGTTTGCGTCTGCACCAGGAAATGCATTACAATTTAAAATCTGGTTTCGAAAACTCTGTTCCAAAGATATATTATTCTTTCGTGATTCTTAAGCAAGGTGCTGGCGATGATTACATTATGCTCTGTGGGAAATTCTATCAGGTGGTTTCCACTTTAATCCCTTCCACCTAGCCTTTGTGTTCTTCCTGTTTTCGTGTACCTGCTACCGTATCACATTTTAAATTTTTGTCTCGCTTAACTATCTGAATAATCTCTTTTATCGTACATTGTTTCAATGTGTTAGGAGACAGTGAACAATCATGAACGGTAGTCATGAAATCTGTTTATGTTGAAATGAGAAAACACGAATAATGAAATATGTGAAAGAATACATTGTACAGAAAATGAAAAATTGGTATGTCTTCACCCAACTTCCTCTTTCCTTCTTGTAGGTGTAAGATATAGTTATTCAAACGCACCGGTCGTTTCGGTGGGTCCCACCCCGTACCTCAGTGGCTGTCCGTCATTGGCTACCGCTAGCGTCTGCCGCTTCCAGATGGGAACGCCAATTCCGCGAGCCGCCGCGTCAAAGCGGAAACGCTTGCCGCTGCCGTTGCTTGCCGGCCTTTACGTCATTAGAATCGAACTGGCAGTAGCTGTGAGATTTCTGCTTCATCGCTAAAAAGCCTAACAAAAGCTGAGCAGACCGGACTTGTATACAGGGTGGTCCATTGATAGTGACCGGGCCAAATATCTCACGAAATAAGCATCAAACGAAAAAACTACAAAGAACGAAACTCGTCTAGCTTGAAGGGGGAAACCAGATGGCGCTATGGTTGGCCCGCTAGATGCCGCTGCCATAAGCCAAATGGATATCAACCGCGTTTTTTTTAAATAGGAACCCCTATTTTTTATTACATATTCGTGTAGTACGTAAAGAAATACGAATGTTTTAGTTGGACCACTTTTTTCGCTTTGTGATAGATGGCGCTGTAATAGTCGAAAACGTATAAGTACGAGGTATCACGTAACATTCCGTCAGTGCGGACGGTATTTGCTTCGTGATACATTACCCACGTTAAAATGGACCGTTTACTAATTGCGGAAAGGTCGATATCGTGTTGATGTATGGCTATTGTGATCAAAATGCCCAACGGCCGTGTGCCATGTATGCTGCTCGGTATCCTGGACGACATCATCCAAGTATCCGAACCTTTCGGCGGATAGTTACGTTATTTAAGGAAACAGGAAGTGTTCGGCCACATGTGAAACGTCAACCACGACCTGCAACAAATGGTGATGCCCAAGTAGGTGTTTTACCTGCTGTCGCGACTAATCCGCACATTAGTAGCAGACAAATTGCGCGAGAATCGGGAATCTCAAAAACGTCGGTGTTGAGAATGCTACATCAACATCGATTGCACCCGTACCATATTTCTATGCACCAGGAATTGCATGGCGACGACTTTGAACGTCGTGTACAGTTTTGCCACTGGGCACAAGAGAAATTACGGGACGATGACAGATTTTTTGCACGCGTTCTATTTAGCGACGAAGCGTCATTCACCAACAGCGGTAACGTAAACCGGCGTAATATGCACTATTGGGCGACGGAAAATCCACGAATGCTGCGACAAGTGGAACATCAGCGACCTTGGCGGGTTAATGTATGGTGCGGCATTATGGGAGGAAGGATAATTGGCCCCCATTTTATCGATGGCAATCTAAATTTTGCAATGTATCCTGATTTCCTACGTAATGTTCTACCGATGTTAATACAAGATGTTTCACTGCATGACAGAATGGCGATGTACTTCCAACACAATGGATGTCCGGCACATGGCTCGCGTGCGGTTGAAGCGGTATTGAATAGTATATGTCATGACAGGTGGATTGGTCGTCGAAGCACATTTCCACGGCCCGCACGTTGGCCGGATCTGACGTCCCCGGATTTCTTTTTGTGGGGAAAGTTGAAGGATATTTGCTATCGTGATCCACCGACAGCGTCTGAGAACATGCGTCAGCGCATTGTCAGTGCATGTGCGAACATTACGGAAGGCGAACTACTCGCTGTTGAGAGGAATGTCGTTACACGTATTTGCAAAGGCATTGAGGTTGACGGACATCATTTTGAGCATTTATTGCATTAATGTGGTATTTACGGGTAATCACGCTGTAACAGCATGCGTTCTCAGAAATGATGAGTTCACAAAGGTACATATATCACATTGGAACAACCGAAATAAAATGTTCAAACTTACTTACGTTCTGCATTTTAATTTAAAAAACCTACCAGTTACCAACTGTTCGTCTAAAATTGTGAGCCATATGTTTGTGACTATTACAGCGCCATGTATCACAAAGCGAAAAAAGTGGTCCAACTAAAACATTCATATTTCTTTAGTATGTACTACACGAATATGTAATAAAAAATGGGGGTTCCTATTTTAAAAAACGCAGTTGATATCCGTTTGACCCATGGCAGCGACATCTAGCCGGCCAACCATAGCGCCATCTGGTTTCCCCCTTCAAGCTAGACAAGTTTCGTTCTTTGTAGTTTTTTCGTTTGACGCTTTTTTCGTGAGATATTTGCCCCGGTCACGATCAATGGACCTCCCTGTATATATAAAGTTGGATACCTGGCAACCGTAGACCAGAGACGCACGCTTATAGAACATTCGTAGAGTGCAATATGCAAGCGTGGTTAGTTTACGATCGTTTTAATCGATCAATGACGTTTGTACATATAATACTGTGGAAAGTAAAGAGCTTCCAAAATCTGTGGACCATTTGTAGCAGACCCGTATGCACAGCCGCCCGCGAGAGTTGAGAAGAGGCGAGTTTAAAGCCCCGGGCCCGGCCCCGCCACAGCCGGTGGCAGTTGGAGGGAAGGTCGCGCGGCGCGGCCCGCGCAGGTGTGGCTTTGCGCGCAGCGGCGCTGGCTGCCAAGTTGCCCCTGCCGGCCTCGCCGCGCCGCTCTTGTGTTTCCTTCCTTCCTTCCCTGCCTCCTTCCCCCGGCGACAAGCAGCAGCCCCGTTAACTGACGCTGCGCTCCTCAGGCTGGGGGGTTGGTGAGGTGGGGTGGGGTGGCGCGCAAGGCCAACCCTCCGATCCGGCAGTTGGCCGTGCGTTGCACAGAGACCAGACTCTTGCTCGGTACACCTGAGTCCCGCCAAAACTGGCCACCTGGTGCCAGCCTCCCCACGAACGCCAGTGTTGCCTGTCCAAGCCGTGTCCTGTTTTTATTCGTTCATTCATTTATCCGCCAACTGATATCGTCATCTTTGAAATTAATTATAAGAGACGAGATCGCAAAGTGACCGGTTTCGATCATCACACGGTCATCTTCAGACCTACAGCCATACTGATGGATAATGGCTCTGCATGGAGCAGGAACCGCTGAATGACGATAGTCAACTGTTCAATTCAGCTAGAAAGATCGGCTAATAAAATATTTGTGGACATTAATCACTGACTCCTAGCCAGTTCTTTGTCAGTAAACTTTCAAAAAACGTACTACATGCAGTTCAGAACTTGTAAGGGGTGTCCCACGAGTATATGCCTAACGTACTATGACAAACAGTTAGAAGAAATGGACAGTGTTAAATTCTTGGGATTACAGCATGATAATAAATTCAACTGGGAGGAGCAAACCACAGAACTGCTGAAGTGTCTTAACAAATCTCTATCTGCAATGCGAATTGTGTCAGACATAGGGGATATAAAAATGAAAAAGCTGGCATACTATGCTTTCACTTCATAATGTCATATGGGATTATTTTTTGGTGCAATTCATCAAGCCAAGCTAAAGTTTTCCGGGCACAAAAACGTCCAGTAAGAGTTATATGTGGTGTGAACTCAAGTACATCCTGCAGAAGCCTGTTTAGCGAACTAGGGATACAAACTACTGCTTCCCAATATATTTATTCCTTAATGAAATTTGTCATTAAAAATATATCACTTTTTCAAACCAACATCTCAATTCATGGCATCAATACTAGAAATAAGAATAATCTTCACAAGGATTTAAAGACACTTAGTCTTGTACAAAAAGGTGTGCATTATTCAGGAACACACATTTTCAATAACTTGCCAGCAGCCATAAAAAGCTTAACATCCAATGAAATTCAGTTTAAGAGAAGCCTACAGAATTTATTGGTGACCAACTCCTTCTACTCCAATGATGAATTTCTCAGTAGAACCAACTGATATATATATATATATATATATATATATATATATATATATATATATATATATATATATATACAGTTGGTTCTACTGAGAAATTAAATATATATATATACTTCTGCACAATTTCAGTGCAGTAATGTGTTCATTGTAAATAAGTATTATAGTAGTTGTATTACGCGTTTATTACCATATAAATAAATTAAAAAAATATTTTAGATTTAGTGCATTAGTATTTGTAAAATGTTTCTTTCATATAGTGTTCATTAAAAAAAAAATGACAATCATTCCACTTGGGACCTGTGGAATGGTACATTAGCTTATTTGTTTGAGTTGTAAAGATTTGTCGTGTATTGTTGTTTCTCTGAAATGTTCTATATCCTGGAGGACCTCCTCACTACGGATCAATTGGAATGAAAGTAAATCTAATCTAATCTAAAAAATTCCTGCTCCATACGCCTCCATTGTCCATCTATATGGCTGTAGGTCTGAAGATGATCAGGTGAAGACCGAAACCAGTCAGCATTTAATAAACGTGGCTTGTGATTTAGACTGTTATAATTAATTTCAAAGATTACATTTTCATCGCCGATATCTAATTGACGTCATCATCTATTCTGTGAAGCTCCCACTTCACTCATGGATTTGTCCTTTGGGACAGCGCTTAAAATAAATAAAGTATTTAGCCATCAGAAGAGAGTAATCTGAACATGTGTAACGTAGTTAGCTGTGTGCCTTACAGAGACCTATAAGGATCTTACAATTCTCACACTCCCTGCGAAACCCTACATTTCAGCACGATAATGCACGACCGCATGTCGCAGTTCCTGTACGGGCCTTTCTGGATACAGAAAATGTTCGACTGCTGCCCTGGCCTGCACGTTCTCCAGATCTCTCACCAATTGAAAACGTTTGGTCAATGGTGGCCGAGCACCTGGCTCGTCACAATACGCCAGTCACTACTCTTAATGAACTGTGGTATTGTGTTGAAGCTGCTCCTAGACATCGAAAAGGCTTTCGATCGTCTCTGGCACAACGGACTCATACGCAAACTAAGCGAAGCTGGTTTCCCAGACGGGCTCGTACGTCTCATACACTCATATCTCACGAACAGATGTTTCAACACTAACGTGCAGGATAAACAATCAACACAACACGGTATCCAAGCTGGAGTACCCCAAGGAAGCATTCTGGGGCCCATCTTGTTTAACCTGTACATTAATGACTACCCAGCGACACGAAACACGACGTTAGCCGTCTACGCGGATGACACAGCCATCCTCGCGCAAGACTGGAAACCGTCGAACATCAACTCACGAATACAGACAGCACTCAGAACAGCTGAGCCTTGGCTGGAGCGATGGCGTATTAAAGTAAACGTCGACAAGTGCGAAGCAGTTCTGTTCACACGCAGACCGAAACTACTGCGCAAACACCAACACTGCAGACCGATAACACTACATACACGCCCAATACGTTTCCGAGAGAAAGTCAGATACCTTGGTGTCTGGCTGGACCGGAAACTTACATGGGGGGACCACATCGAATACGTTGCCAACCGAGCGCACGCGAGGCTCAAACAGCTCTACCCAATGCTCAACAGGGAAAGCACACTGAATAGGAGGGTGTCGAGGTCCTTATACACGACACTGATTAGACCTCTGATGACGTACGCAGCTCCCGTCTGGGGATATGCAGCTCCCACACGACTGCACCGCCTGCAGATCATACAGAACAAAGTGCTACGAATCATTAGCAATGCTCCACGCTACACACGCACCGTGGATCTTCACCATGAATACCGCCTTGATACCCTCAAGGAAGTATTCAAGAAACACGCCACACGACTATACAGGAACTCGAGACACTCGAACAATCCTTTCATCCTCACTCTGGGAAACTACGATCACAACCACAGGTGGAAACACAAGCGACCAAAGACACTGCTAGCTAGGGCATAACCACCTATGGTAAACTAACATACGCAAACAGCGACAAACGTCGGTAAGCCCCTGCATTTCAGCAATACTGACTGGCAACTACCAGCTGCTATTAGAGCCGACCAACAGGCCACAGCAGGGACACCGACGAGCTCGCCCACAGACGCACGAACAATCTCCCAACACTCCCTCACACTGTGCCTCCGGTATATGACCTATCGGACACAAGACCGATAACAAACATAACTGTTGCAGGTTGCAGGACGCTGAACGAGGACTTTGTACCAGCACCCAGCGCCAGCCGCCGAGCAGCACAAACGCACAACGTCAAGGTATCGACATGCATGATACCCACTACTAACAAAGCCTGTCCTTGCACAACCTATCGCAGGCAGCAAGACAACCGCTACTGCTCTTGCCGCCCGACCTAACTTTCGCAGAGGTTTTTTTTCCCTTGGCTCTTGCCTTGGCACTTTTTTTCCTCTGCCCTTCTAACCGCTACCCTTCGTCAGATTTCGACCAATCTATCTCCAGATGAGCGCGTATTAATGGTTAATCCTAACCAGACGTACGCAAACATCGCAGTACCCACATCCTGCGACACCTCACTTTAGTGAATACTAACCCTTATGCAGAGATGGCAGTAGACCTTTTGTGTTGGCCATCATGCCGGTGTGGGCGTGGAGGGGCTCCACCTCTATTTAAAAAAATGTGTTGAAGCTGCATGGGCAGCTGTACCTGTACATGCCATCCAAGCTCTGTTTGACTCAATGCCCAGGCGTATCAAGGCCGTTATTACGGCCAGAGGTGGTTGCTCTGGGTACTGATTTCTCAGGATCTATGCACCCAAATTGCGTGAAAATGTAATCACATGTCAGTCCTAGTATAATATATTTGTCCATTGAAAACCCGTTTATCATCTGCATTTCTTCTTGGTGTAGCAATTTTAATGGCCAGTAGTGTATGTCACGTATTATGATCTATGGTCCCTTGGGGATGTAAAAACTTGAAGCCTCTAAGTCAATGGAGCCAAAAGATACGGCCATGTATGATACGCACAGAGTCCGCCAGAAAAATGTATACACCCTTCAACGAACGAAAAGTATTACTTATGCGTTTATTTTACATTTAATAATTGACCACACATGTTGTACAACCTTCAGTTAGGCACATGCTTACTTTAAATGTTCAAAATGTTCACCGCCGGCGACTGTACACATAACAGAACGACGAGCGGTCGCCGCAACTACGTCAGTCCATGTTACAGTGGAGATCGCTGCACGTGTCGCTGCAATCTCCTGGCGAAGTTTCTCCCCTGTGCGTGGATTACGTCGATAGACGTTATCTTTCACAGTTCCCCACAACTAAAAGTCCACAGGTGTCAGATATGGCGACCGTGGAGGGAACTCAATGGGCCCTCTTCGTCCAATCCAATGCCCCGGAAAATTGTCATCCAGGAAAGCTCGTACGGCTAGGTGGTAGTGTGGTGGCGCCCCCTCCTGTTAGTAGAAGACCTCTTCATCAGCTCCATAAAGAGCGCGTACCAGGCAAAATTGATGTGTCTAACATTTCAGGTACACTTCTCCAGTGACAGAAGCATCAAAGAAAAAGGGTCCTACTAAGCCCCTAGATGATAGTCCACACCACACATGAACCCCTGGTAGATTGACCGCTTTATCCACATAAAAATGTGGATTTTCTGGTGCCCAGTACGCACTATTTGCCGATTCACGGTTCCATTAGCGATCAGGATCGTCATTAGTAATCGCGTGCAGTAATCGTGGAATGTAAACTTCCCACTTCGCAGCTTTCATAATTCTTCGTATACTTCCACTGCTAACTCCCACTTCACGTTCACATTGCGTAGCAGACTTCTATAGAGAATTAACAAGCGTTTCCAACACGAGAGCCGACGAAGCAGGACTTGTAGATGTACGCTGTATTCCTGATCTTCCTTTGTGAATATTACAAATCGTTCTATGCAATTCAGACTTGTCAGTGATACGTTTAATTGTTAGGCGCGATGGCGGTTCTGTTTCAAGCTCCCGCCTCCATTGGCGTTGCGCTTCAACGACATTATCAAACTTGAAGAACCACTTCACAATAAATTTTCGTTGCTCGAATGTTAAGCGTGATCCAGCCGTCTTGTTTTCTCATTACCAAGATGATAGTACTAACATCTATTGAGCCAAAGACCATACTGCAACACACTCGTAACTCAAATCGAAACAATACCGATATGTCGGTACAGCCTGACAAAAAGTGTATACATTTTTCTGGCGGACACTGTATTTTGATGTTTGCAAACTCGCTCATTAAAACCTGCAGCGTACTTCCCGTTGACTGTTGGAAGAAGCAAGGTTTCACAGTATGAGTTAAGGGAAAAAAAATCATAAATTTCTTATTTGTTAATTACATCACACGGAAAAAATATTTTTTGTCATTTTCTATCCCACTTCAAACTTACACACTCTCGAAACTCTTGGAATTCCCGGAACCGATCGTTATCTTGCCAGTATCAATATCGATAACAGGCAAAAATTGTTGAGATTCCCTATTGCTGGGATGAATGAACTGCCTATATCTGGAATGAATGAACTGCCTATATACGTACTTAATTTTGTAACGGAACACTCAGAGCAATAGTCCTGCACGCACCTGTCCAATCTTTTTAAATGTTTTCATTATTCTATGGTGTTATTAGTTTATTTAACTGATAAAAAGTAACTTCTTCCTAAGTAGTAACTTTATTTCTAATTTACTAGGTTAAATATAGCTGGTGTAATCGTGAACAGCATTACACAATGTAATGTAATTTATTACTAATACAGCATACGGATTAAGATTCTGTAATTTGCTTGTCTTTTGTTCGCAAATCGAGCTGTTCGATATCCCTCAAGGTTCTCCTTCTTTGCGGGATCTACAAACCACAACAAGCGAACTGAATGAATGAATTAATTAATGAAGCGTTGTCCCCTGGACACATTCGTCACGCAAGGACGAAGAAAGTATCTTATTTAGAAATGGACCCGCAAACACTTTGTTCCCGTGCTAGAGCTCATTTTCTATAAACGTGGATAGTGACACCACGCTGCTGCCACGGTCGCAGGTTCGAATCCTACCTCGGGCACGGATGTGTGTGATGTCCTTAGGTTAGTTAGGTTCAAGTAGTTTTAAGTCTAGGGGGCTGATGACCTCAGATGTTAAGTCCCATAGTACTTAGAGCCATTTGAACCATATGAAGAGAGACCAACTAAGGGAAAGTCAAGGGAACACCACGTGCCAGTATACCACAGGAACTCTTTCTTACATGAAACGTTCAAGATGCCCTCTGGTAGCAGCGACACATGCATCAGCGATGTATCGAATCCCGGATGCGACGATGCATCCGTCCAGTATTGTGCATGGGGTCGCAGCCTTCCATAGTATGGACTCGTAGAATCTCTCCATCTTGTACTGGGCTTCGATACACAAGCTACTTCAAACGTCCGCACAAGTAAAAGCGTAGTCTCTTCATGTCTGGAGAACGTGAAGCCACGGAATGACTCGCCTCTTCCTATGCGGCGGAATCTGTTATCTAGAAGCCGACAGGCATCGAAACTGAACTTTATAGCACCTGTAGCTGAGTATACGATTCACCGCACTGGTAACGGCTCATCTTCCACGAGGTGGGGTACAGTACTCTCTAAGAAAACACTGTAAGTTCGTACCTTGAGCCTGGACGGAAGAACAGGGGGCCTTAATAATCGTCACCAATAATGCCGGCCCAGCAGTAACCAGACATAAACAAAAGGGCGTTTTGAACATTTAATATAAGAAAGAGTTTGTGTTGGTATGCTATTACGTTGTGTTCCTGTGTGTTTCCAATGATCAACGTAATATGAACAACCGTAGAGATGACTTTTAACATGGCAATAAAGCGTTCCGTGCCCATGTCTGTATATTAGACTACTTATTGTATTTGTGTGTATGTGTGAGGAATATGGTTTCCAACGGCTAATCAACTGCGAGGCACACGGGAGGGGGCGTGCATCCCACACCAAAGTCGAGGTCGGGGGAGGAGGGCGACGAGATGCGTTTACGACCCCCTCTGCCCCCCCCCCACCCCCCTCCACCCCCGTCGGCCCGTAGTCACATAATTTGATGGCGGAGTCAGTCACATAGAAATCATGCTATATTCAGGAAATTTGGGATAAGTATTTTGGTTGACAGCAATTTTTGCTCATGACTCAATGAAACTATCGTATTCTTGAAGTGCCGGCCAAGGTGGTCTAGCGGTTCTAGGCGCTCAGTCCGGAGCCGCGCGACTGCTACGGTCGCAGGTTCGAATCCTGCCTCGGGCATGGATGTGTGTGATGTCCTTACGTTAGCTAGGTTTAAGTAGTTCTAAGTTCTAGGGGACTGATGACCGTAGATGTTAAGTCCCATAGTGCTCAGAGCCATTTGAACCATTTTTTTATTCTTGAAGCTGTTATCTGTTCTCTGTAATGACTGCCCTAAATCCACCCATATAGTAAGCAATAGAAGATCACAGGAAGAAACGACTTGTCTTAAAGATGATTTCAGTAACTGGAAAAATGATATAGAAAAGCTGAAAATACACAAAAAGAGATTTTTACCACCAACAGCCTGTGGCAATTATTCGGCGATGTGAAAACAGCACACCTGTGATTGGCAAACTTGCCGGCCGATCAGGAGAAAGCTAGAACCGCCTTGATAGTGATTATCAGTTCAGCCAGGTTGCTGTGTCGAACAGGAAACGCACTGAGAGATTATGACGTATCTCGGTGAGAACAAGAACGATGTACAAGAACTGAAGATATGGTCGAAGCGCCGCGACACTTGGTTGACTCTGGCGGTACAAATACTAGAAATTACGGCGCACGAGACCCAACGAGAAATTGTACAAGAAATTAAAAATCTTTATTTGCCGGAATTAAGGCTGACTCAATGACGGACGTGGCTGGCAAGGAACAATTCATTTCTTGCGCACGTTGCGTCGACCGTGAGACGCTCGAACTAAAATAACTTTTTCTGAGTTCATACAGTCGGGTGCGCTCCAGGGCACGAACACTGCCAATACCATTGAAGTCATCCTCATAAGATTCTTACTAGATATGGTGTTTCTGTGCATCTATTAATTTGATGGTGCAGCTAATATGTCTGGGCGGAACAAGGCTGTGGAAGAAATTCTTCAAGACTGGCCAAAGAACTGTTACATCCACTGCAGTAATCATTGTTCTGATCTTGCGCTACAGGGTGTTTCAAGAAGCTGTGATCCATTCTCCGCTGTCTTTATGACTGCGAAAGACATCTCAAATCTAACTCTGGAATTCACGAAAGGGAAAACGTGTATGCAGATGTTGTGCTACTATTTCGTTACGACAAGAGGGAGTAAAATTCGAAAATTCAACGGCTTGACACCAATGTCTACGGCTCAGTGGACTCTAAGGGTAAAATTATTGAAGTACTGGATGACTAACCGTCTTTCGCCTCAATTAGAGACGAAAGACGGCCAGTCCTATGGAGCTACACGAAGCATTTCCAACCATCTGAGGCTATTTTTTATATGACAGTCACTATTAAACTGTTTGGACTATACGAGAAATTGGCCAGATCTCTACAGAGTCCATATTTTATGCTGTCTGGGTGCAACGTTCCGTAGACGTTCTAAAAGAGGTTCTTGTGATTTTGAGGTCTACGGAAGTATTTGATACGCTGTTGGAGAAAGTAAAACATTCTTCTAAGAAACTAAATCTGTCTCATGAACGAAGATTTAAGGAGGCCAGTTTGAAATAATTGATCTTTTCTTGATTGAGATTAGTCGAAGGTTCAACCGAGAGGATCAAATGCGACTCTACCATCTTGAATAGATATTTGTTATGTCATCCCAAACAAATTCTTCATCTACACGACAATTGGAAGAGCTGTTCGGAGTACACACAGCAGACTTTAACCTGTAGATTCTCCACGCACAGCCTGAAATGCTGCCAACTGTTACGATTTGCATACAGCAATGCATTGTACATGCTATTTGAAGGCAGCTTTTGATGAACGTGGTAGGATTAAAAATCTGTTTCATGAAGTTATCCGCGTGATCATTCTGATTATGACAGTTCTAGCATCGGCAGCATCCTCCGAGAGGTCAATCAGCGCATTACTATGACTAAAACTTGCCTCGTATCAACAATGACACAGTGGGGACCTACGATCTACTATTTACCATCATTCAAATAACTTCCGGGAATTCAGCCAGGTAACACTTTCAGCGACCGCCGATATTTCGGCGGGAGAACACCCCGCCATTTTCAAGGCAAACTGCAACGGACAGGCGGCGTACATGCAAATTTAATACCTCGGTTCTCGGACCCAAGCAGGAAAGATAACACACACACACTGAACACTAGTGCCACCAAAGATGGCCAAAGTCAGAGCTATCGATAGTGACACTATGAATTCGCAGGTGAGGTAGCATTGAGTCTGTCCCTCTGTTTCTTGACAAGGGAGAGAGCCGGATTCCAAACAGAGTTTAAACAGAAACCTCCATCCCTGTTAACAAGGTTGCTCGCTAGTTTAATCTCAACTGCCTCCCGAATCACACTGTCCCAATAGCTGGACGTGCATGCCAATATCTCGGTGTTATTATATAACATGGAGTGACCAGTATCCAAGCAATGGTCGGCAATAGCAGATCTATTTGGCTGCTGTAATCGTGTGTGCCGTTTATGCTCAGTACATCTGTCCTCCACGGTCCTGATAGTTTGACCAATATATGCCATGCCGCAGCTACAAGGGACACGATATACACCCGCCTTACGCAGTCCAAGATCATCCTTAACGGAACTCAAAAGTGCTCTAATTTTAGATGGAGGTCGGAAAACACATTTCACATCGTATTTCCGTAAAATACGACCTATCTTATTGGACGTGTTTCCTACGTAAGGCAAGAAGGCAATAGACTTAGGTGTTGACTCAGAATTATCATCAATCACCTGATGTACAGTTGGTCGATAGCGCAACGCACGTTCAATCTGTCTATCACTGTAACCATTTTGACGAAATGTAACTTCAAGATGGGACAGCTCAGCTGGCAAAGTCTCAGCGTCAGAAACGATATGTGCCCTGTGTACCAAGGTACGAAGTACCCCTTCACGCTGAGCCGAATAGTGACAACTATTAGCTTGTAAGTACAAGTCGGTGTGAGTACGTTTCCTGTAGACTGCATGTCCCAATGATCCATCATCCTTCCTCCTAGCCAACACGTCGAGAAAGGGAAGGCAACCATCCTTTTCCACCTCCATCGTAAAACAAATGTTCGGGTGGATCGAGTTCAGATGTTCTAGAAAGACATTCAAATTCTCCCTACCGTGAGGCCAAACAACGAAGGTATCGTCAACGTATCTATAGAAACAGGCGGGTTTTAAAGGCGCCGACTCCAATGCACGTTCCTCGAAGTCTTCCATAAACAAATTTGCGATCACAGGAGACAACGGACTACCCATCGCAACTCCATCTGTCTGCTCGTAATACTGGTCATTAAATAAAAAGTAAGTGGATGTCAACACATGCCTAAAGAGATTAGTTAAATCAGCACCAAACCTGGCTTCAATTAACCGCAACGAATCAGACAGAGGAACACGAGTGAAGAGAGAGACCACATCGAAACTCACTAAAATATCAGAGACATTCAGCCTCAGTCCCTCCAAACGACGTAAAAAATCAGCTGAGTTCCTGATATGATGTTCATACCGTCCTACTTGTGGACCCAACAGAGAAGCAAGATGCTTGGATACACAATATGTCGGGGCGCCGATGTTACTCACTATAGGACGGAAAGGAACCCCTTCCTTATGAACCTTTGGAAGGCCATATAACCTAGGGGGAACCGCACTATAGGTGTTAAGCCTCTTGATTGTGTCCTGCGACAAACCACTTTTCTTCAGGAGGCTGTTGGTCTTTCTCTCAACACTTTTCGTGGGGTCAGCATCGATTCTGCGATACGTTGAATCAGATAGTAAACGTTGCATCTTTTGTACATAATCATGTTTATTTAAAACAACGGTGGCATTGCCCTTGTCAGCAGGTAAAATAACAATACTGGGATCAACTTTGAGAGAGCGTAAAGCAGCCCTCTCTGCTGCTGTTACATTACTCTTGGGTGGACGAGCCCTAGTCAAAACACGGCATGCCTCCCTCCTAACTTCCTCTGCAGCGTCTGAAAGTGTTACCTGGCTGAATTCCCGGAAGTTATTTGAAAGTTGTATACGCCAGGAGAAACTCAGGTCTCACATTATTTACCATCATGTTTATCAAGACGGGGCTGGGGAAAAGTAACTTATGGATATCATTATAGAATTTGTTTCCCGAAGTGTTGAAGGGAAAACTACGATCTAAACTTGTATGTAAAATTTTTTACTTTTATAAAGGGATGCATATTTATACCTTTTAATAATAATGCATTGTATCTGTTTGTAGAACATCATAGTATTGACTGTCTAACCCACATTGCCACACTGTTGGTATACACGCGTTAATTAACAGTTTTGCTGAAAGATGCGTATATGTCTAATTATTTCAGAGGAAAAACAGTATTGGTTGCAAAATTATTTAATGTCCATAACTTTAAACAATTTCAACAAAGACTGTTTTTGTTTTGAAATAATTCTAAGCTGATGGCTGTAGCAACTTGCCACAGTGGAATGGAATAATTTTATATGTCCAGCTCACATTAGACGTCATCAGTGAGTTGGTTTGGATGTCTAAGGGCCAAGTTTGTTTCGTGTACGCTGCAGAAATTTTGCTTGGAAGCCCTTAGACCTTACACATTCTCCGTACAGACCCGATCTCTCCCCATGCGACTTCCGCATTTTCGGAGTTCTTCGTGGCCGTCGTGTTTCGGACGAAGAGGTTCAAATGGCTCTGAACACTATGGGACTTAACTGTTGTGGTCATCAGTCCCCTAGAACTTAGAACTACACTCCTGGAAATTGAAATAAGAACACCGTGAATTCATTGTCCCAGGAAGGGGAAACTTTATTGACACATTCCTGGGGTCAGATACATCACATGATCACACTGACAGAACCACAGGCACATAGACACAGGCAACAGAGCATGCACAATGTCGGCACTAGTACAGTGTATATCCACCTTTCGCAGCAATGCAGGCTGCTATTCTCCCATGGAGACGATCGTAGAGATGCTGGATGTAGTCCTGTGGAACGGCTTGCCATGCCATTTCCACCTGGCGCCTCAGTTGGACCAGCGTTCGTGCTGGACGTGCAGACCGCGTGAGACGACGCTTCATCCAGTCCCAAACATGCTCAATGGGGGACAGATCCGGAGATCTTGCTGGCCAGGGTAGTTGACTTACACCTTCTAGAGCACGTTGGGTGGCACGGGATACATGCGGACGTGCATTGTCCTGTTGGAACAGC
Source organism: Schistocerca americana (assembly GCF_021461395.2). Classification (NCBI taxonomy): domain Eukaryota; kingdom Metazoa; phylum Arthropoda; class Insecta; order Orthoptera; family Acrididae; genus Schistocerca; species Schistocerca americana. The sequence continues at coordinate 127,565,112 of NC_060123.1, read as the reverse complement.
AAGTTCCCTTGCCGGTCTAGGAATGGTAGAACGATGGGTTCGATGACGGTTTGGATGTACCGTGCACTATTCAGTGTCCCCTCGACGATCACCAGTGGTGTACGGCCAGTGTAGGAGATCGCTCCCCACACCATGATGCCGGGTGTTGGCCCTGTGTGCCTCGGTCGTATGCAGTCCTGATTGTGGCGCTCACCTGCACGGCGCCAAACACGCATACGACCATCATTGGCACCAAGGCAGAAGCGACTCTCATCGCTGAAGACGACACGTCTCCATTCGTCCCTCCATTCACGCCTGTCGCGACACCACTGGAGGCGGGCTGCACGATGTTGGGGCGTGAGCGGAAGACGGCCTAACGGTGCGCGGGACCGTAGCCCAGCTTCATGGAGACGGTTGCGAATGGTCCTCGCCGATACCCCAGGAGCAACAGTGTCCCTAATTTGCTGGGAAGTGGCGGTGCGGTCCCCTACGGCACTGCGTAGGATCCTACGGTCTTGGCGTGCATCCGTGCGTCGCTGCGGTCCGGTCCCAGGTCGACGGGCACGTGCACCTTCCGCCGACCACTGGCGACAACATCGATGTACTGTGGAGACCTCACGCCCCACGTGTTGAGCAATTCGGCGGTACGTCCACCCGGCCTCCCGCATGCCCACTATACGCCCTCGCTCAAAGTCCGTCAACTGCACATACGGTTCACGTCCACGCTGTCGCGGCATGCTACCAGTGTTAAAGACTGCGATGGAGCTCCGTATGCCACGGCAAACTGGCTGACACTGACGGCGGCGGTGCACAAATGCTGCGCAACTAGCGCCATTCGACGGCCAACACCGCGGTTCCTGGTGTGTCCGCTGTGCCGTGCGTGTGATCATTGCTTGTACAGCCCTCTCGCAGTGTCCGGAGCAAGTATGGTGGGTCTGACACACCGGTGTCAATGTGTTCTTTTTTCCATTTCCAGGAGTGTACTTAAACCTGAGTAACCTAAGGACATCACACACATCCATGCCCGAGGCAGGATTCGAACCTGCGACCGTAGCAGTCGCGCGGTTCCAGACTGTAGCGCCTAGAACCGCTCGGCCTGAGCGGCCGGCGGACGAAGAGGTCCTTGCGTAGGTACGATTATGGTTCCACAGACAAACGCAAAGATTTTTTCCTGAAGGCATTCTCCGGTGTGTCTCTCAACGGCATAAATAACAGATATGACGATTACTTTTGAAATAATAAAGAGTTTACTTTTTTTCCACCCGTCTCGTTGTCATTTATCTGCTCCTTATACATCTGTCCAGCTTTTTCCTTCGAGTGAGTTACATTTTCCTCATTTGAGGATACAAGTCTCTAGTTCGGTGGTTGTGGTGGGGGGTGGGGGGGGGGGGCGGGTTGCCACCTTAACGTCCCCTGACTCGCGTGATTTTTCTGTCGGGGTTTTCTCCCTTAACCGAAAAGTCCCAGTTAAGGCTCTGGGCACTCGCCTTTCAGCCTCCCTCGTCTGCTACACTCCCGATGAGAGAGTGCGTTGCCCAACGATTACGCAGTTTTCACCATCGTGGACGTGGGTGTAGGATTTACTGGCGGAGATGCTAAGTGATCTCAGAAACATTACCTGAAGTTTTAATGTCACAGCCTATGAAAACAGAAGATAGAAAAGAGAAGAGAATTCAACAATCGTATATTTCTCCTCTTTCTAGACTATGAGAAGGTTTACGGTAGGATAGGTAGGATAAAATTATGAGAAATGCTCTCTTACTATAGTGTACCCCGAAAGTTGTTGAATGCCATTAAATCAGTGTACAGTAGCACTAAAATCAGTATAAACGGCGAGTTATTGCCTGTAAAACAGGAACTAAAAGAAGTGTGTACTCTCTTACTAATTCTTTTTGATTGTTTTTATAATCAGAGTTATAGAAGAATGAATTTAAAAAATCGCGTGAAGACGGATCTGGGAAGGAACAAATTTACTAACACTATTTTATTTGCAGGTGATCCAAGTTCTCCTACACATAGTGAAAATGCTTCACAAGAAACTGTGTTTAAATTGACTAATATTTCACAAGCTTATCAAATGGTGGTATCTGTATACGAATTATGAGTAACGGCAATTCAAGGGAAACACATAAGAAGAGCAAAAATAGCGATAAACATTTAAGTAAAATGAAATGAATGACTGGGGTACCCAAAACAATAGAACAGGTAAATTCGTTTAACTATCTCGGCATAGAAAATCAATACATCAAAAATTTGGCTGTAAAACATTGTTTATTATTCTATATTTTGCCAACAACGCGGTTCGTCTTGTTTAAGGCGTCTTCAGAATAGCCTTCAACGAACCGCTACTACAATACTAAAGAGCTACCAACGTAATCTAAAGTTTTACTAAATCGGGGTCATGCAATTTTCTAAGAAAAGTTTGCATTTTTCCTTGTAGGCCAATCTGAAGATGCTTGAAACGAAGCAAAACAGTTATTCGCAAAATATAAAATAATGAAGCCTTTTTTGTAGCCAAGACTGTTCATCTCTTCAAAACATTTATCACTAGTTCCTGTACCATACCGCCATGAATTGTAAAAAGTTACAACATATTATAAAATTAATTCATATGTAGTTCAAAATATGAAGAAGTATAATGCTATAGATGGTTTTGTAAGGAGGTATCGTGGTACAACTATGACGAAAGTGATAACATTAAGACTACATAATTTGATAGCTAAGCCAGCTCCTATTTATGATAGGCAAAACTGCATCCTAAGAAAAAGAGATGAACGAAAAAATGAAGCAGCTGAGATGAGGTTTCTGAGGTCACTTCTTGGACTAACGCTAAGAGAGAGAGAGAGAGAGAGAGAGAGAGAGAGAGAGTGGAGTGAAGATACAAGACAGTTACTAGGCGTAAAAACAACAATGACAAAAGAGATTAGACACTACAAAAAAGTGGAATGAACACATAATCTGAATGTCTGCCTTAGAGACAACAGTTTTTGTTATATTCCTTTGGTTTCAGAAAAAGCCAACATCCGCTTCTTCAACGGAAGAAGATGAGATGATCCAGATTTAGATTTTCTGACGAATGATTTTCCAACAGACACGTCTTCGCAGGGAAAAGCCGGCATGTATCACTGACATACGTAGATCTGGGTTCCTTTGCGGGCACTGGTGTTCCTTGGTGCGAGGACTGGAACCGCGCTAAAAGGAGAGAAAATGTTAGTGACTGGGAGGGAAAAAAACGCGAAGGTAGTTCGCGAGGATTAAATTTTTGGTCCACTCCTATTCCTTATAAATGTGAAAGACCTCGTATTTAACACTCATCAAACGGAGTTGGTACTTTTTGCAGGCGGCAAAGCCCATTGGGGAAAGTAATATAAGAGAGAGAGAAAACAACAGGAGAAATTGTTAATAATGTTTTTAAAAGACCTCTCTCTGAATTCTGAGAAAATAAACTATATTCAATTTGAGCAGCCATCAACAAACAGGGCAGAATAGTCCAAATTTTTGGGTATACATATACGCAGTATACATATTCACTAATGAACCCATCATAAGTAATTCACCACGATTTTAGAACAGTAATGTCCACAACTACAAACAAAAGAAAAAAATGACGTTTAGTGCCATCATTAAAGAAGTTAGCGGTTCATAAAAGAGTTCATTTTGCATCAACAACAGTTTTTGATCATTTGTCCGACAACATAAAATGTCTGACGCGTAGCAATGCATGTTTAATGCTAATCTCAAATCATTTCTCCGGGACAACTTTCGTTCCATAGACGAGTTTTTATTTACAATCTGTTGGGAGTACAAAAAACAGTAGTTTTTAAGGTTAGTTACTTGAATAGGGGGAAGCTTTACATACGGAATGTTTTACAAAGAGGTCCATCTCATGAATACATCCATGGAAGGAGAGGATTTTGTACAGGGGGTTGGCGAGTGGAGTGTATAAGATTTGCAGACGACATGGTTGTGCAAGAGAGTGCAAGAGAGATGGAACAAATGTTAGATGATCTAAACACAAAATTAGAAGCATATGAAATGAAGATTAACAAGAAGAAAACGAAAAGCATGGAAATTGGAGGAAAGGGGAGAAAATGCCATATGAAAATAGGGGGAGAGGAAATAGAGCAAGTGAAAAACTTCAATTACTTGGGAAGTGTAATAATGGCTGATATGTATTGCTCAACAGAAATTAGGAAAAGAATTGCGATGGCAAAAGAAGGATTCAAGAGGAAACAGAAATTACTTTGCGGACCACTAAACAAAGATCTGAGGAAAAGACTTGCCAAGTGTTACATCTGAAGCGTTGCACTGTATGTTGCGGAGACCCGGACATTGAGGAAGAAAAACGAAAGAAGATTGGAGGCACTAGAAGTGTGGATATGGAGAACAATGGCAAATGTGAAATGGGAAGACCAAGTAAGGAATGAAGAAGTATTAAGAAGATGGTTCAAATGGCTCTGAGCACTATGGGACTTAACTGCTGAGGTCGTCAGTTCCCTAGAACTTAGAACTACTTAAACCTAACTAACCTAAGGACATCACACACATCCATGCCCGAGGCAGGATTCGAGCCTGCGACCGTAGCGGTTGCGCGGTTCCAGACTGTAGCGCCTAGAACCGCTTGGCCACCTCGGCCGGCTACTCACCTTGTATAGAACTCAAGCAGCTTAGGCCTACGAAATTACACAAAACCGTTATCCCGCTCACCTATACCGGTTGAAAATAATCATCTGGACATTGTGATCAGGACACAACGGCGGTGGCGGATCTGAGCCATGTCATATTGTCGTGCAGCAAGTACTCGGCAGTGCAGGCGGCCTCTTACAAAAAATGTGTTGCAGGAGGCTAGCCCTATCCTACAAGTGTATCTGCTTTATTCACCGGTTTGATATGTATATTATTTGCTTGCGAATTGTTTGAAAGACGCCGGTATCCAGCATTAACTTGTAAGCTGTGTGGATCTTGTCCTCGCATAGAACCAGCCCGGTTCGAAAACTGGTACGTTCGTTCGAGATTTTACTTTGCATTACGAACTTATGTTTGTAAACGAAGTAGTTGTCCACTTTTCAATTATAAGTTGCTGTGCACGGCGTCCTCCTCTGGAACCGGCCCGGTTCGAACCCTGGGGCGTAATTTGTGTGCTTCTTTTTTAATTTATATAACGAACTTACCTTTTTACTTCACATTCTTATGACTATACTGAGTGAATATTGCACTAACGTTATCTCTGCACTGTTGTAACTATTGCTGGCTGTCTGGTGTTTGTCTTTTAGTGTTTTTATGTCAGATTAATAACGTCTGCACATCGGATTTTTATTGTTCTACTGTTGAAATCATAATTATGTTAATATGGCACTTTTGTAACTACTGTTAGTTGTATTGTCTTTGCTGACCAACGCCAAAAATAAATAAATAATAAAAAATGTACGGAAACGAAGTTGTCGGCGAGGGCCGAGGGGGACAGCACAGCACAGCACATTCGCCGTTGGTGAACGGCTGGCGTACACAGACCCCAGTATGTTGTCCTAGACAGCGAGTGTTCATCAGAGACAAGAGTATCGTCAGGAGTGCCCCCAGGGAAGTGTGACAGGACCGCTGTCATCCTCTATACAGGGTGTTAAAAAAAGGTACGGCCAAACTTTCAGGAAACATTCCTCACACACAAAGAAAGAAAATATGTTATGTGGACATGTGTCCGGAAGCGCTTAATTTCCACGTTAGAGCTCATTTTAGTTTCGTCAGTATGTACTGTACTTCCTCGATTCACCGCCAGTTGGCCCAATTGAAGGAAGGTAATGTTGACTTCGGTGCTTGTGTTGACATGCGACTCATTGCTCTACAGTACTAGCATCAAGCATATCAGTACGTAGCATCAACAGGTTAGTGTTCATCACGAACGTGGTTTTGCAGTCAGTGCAATGTTTACAAATGCTGAGTTGGCAGATGCCCATTTGATGTATGGATTAGCACGGGGCAATAGCCGTGGCGCGGTACGTTTGTATCGAGACAGATTTCCAGAACGAAGGTGTCCCGACAGGAAGACGTTCGAAGCAATTGATCGGCGTCTTAGGGAGCACGGAACATTCCAGCCTATGACTCGCGACTGGGGAAGACCTAGAACGGCGAGGACACCTGCAATGGACGAGGCAATTCTTCGTGCAGTTGACGATAACCCTAATGTCAGCGTCAGAGAAGTTGCTGCTGTACAAGGTAACGTTGACCACGTCACTGTATGGAGAGTGCTACGGGAGAACCAGTTGTTTCCGTACCATGTACAGCGTGTGCAGGCACTATCAGCAGCTGATTGGCCTCCACGGGTACACTTCTGCGAATGGTTCATCCAACAATGTGTCAATCCTCATTTCAGTGCAAATGTTCTCTTTACGGATGAGGCTTCATTCCAACGCGATGAAATTGTAAATTTTCACAATCAGCTGTGTGGGCTGACGAGAATCCGCACGCAATTGTGCAATCACGTCATCAACACAGATTTTCTGTGAACGTTTGGGCAGGCATTGTTGGTGATGTCTTGATTGGGCCCCATGTTCTTCCACCTACGCTCAATGGAGCACGTTATCATGATTTTATACGGGATACTCTACCTGTGATGCTAGAACATGTGCCTTTACAAGTACGACACAACATGTGGTTCATGCACGATGGAGCTCCTGCACATTTCAGTCGAAGTGTTCGTGCGCTTCTCAACAACAGATTCGGTGACCCATGGATTGGTAGAGGCGGACCAATTCCATGGCCTCCACGCTCTCCTGACCTCAACCCTCTTGACTTTCATTTATGGGGGCATTTGAAAGCTCTTGTCTAGGCAACCCCGGTACCAAATCTAGAGACTCTTCGTGCTCGTATTGTGGACGGCTGTGATACAATACGCCATTCTCCAGGGCTGCATCAGCGCATCAGGGATTCCATGCGACGGAGGGTGGATGCATGTATCCTCGCTAAAGGAGGACATTTTGAACATGTCCTGTAACAAAGTGTTTGAAGTCACGCTGGTACGTTCTGTTGCTGTGTGTTTCCGTTCCATGATTAATGTGATCTGAAGAGAAGTAATAAAATGAGCTCTAACACGGAAAGTAAGCGTTTCCGGACACATGTCCACATAACGTATTTTCTTTCTTTGTGTGTGACGAATGTTTCCTGAACGTTTGGCCGTACCTTTTTGTAACACCCTGTATACATAAATGATGTGGCGGACAGGGTGGGCAGCAATCGGCGATTATTTGCTGCTGATGCCGTGGTGTACGGTAAGGTATCGAAGTTGAGTGACTGTAGGAAAATAAAAGTCGACTTAGACAAAATTTCCAGTGGTGTGATGAATGGCAGCTACCTCTAATTGGTTCAAATGGCTCTGAGCACTATGGGACTTAACTGCTAAGGTCATCAGTCCCCTAGAACTTAGAACTGCTTAAACCTAACTAACCTAAGGACATCACACACATCCATGCCCGAGGCAGGATTCGAACCTGCGACCGTAGTGGTAGCGCGGTTCCAGACTGTAGCGCCTAGAACCGCTCGGCCACCCCGGCCGGCACCTATAATTGTGGAAAGATGTAAGTTAACGCGGGTTAGGAAGAACATCTCCGTAATATTCGGATACAGCATTAATAGTGTCCTGTTTGACACAGTCAAGTCGTTTAAATATCCCGGCGTAACGTTGAAAAGCGATATGAAATGGAACGAGCATTGTGGGAAAAGCGAATGGTCGACTTCCATTTATTGGAAGAAGTCTAGCGAAGAGTGGTTCATCCGTAACGGAGACAGCATACAAGACACTAGTCCGACCTATTCTTGAGTACTGCTCGAGTGTTTCGGATCTGAGCCAGGTCGGATTAAATGAAAACATCGAAGCAGTTCATAGGCGGGCTGCCATATTTGTTACTGATGGGTTCGAACAACACGTAAGTGTGACGGGGATACGTCGGGAACTCAAATGGGAATCCCTCCAGTGAAGGCGAAGTTCTTTTCGAGAAACGCTATTGAGAAAATTTAGAGAATCGGCATTTGAAGCTGACTGCCGAACGATTCCACTGCTGCGAACATATATCGCGCGTAGGGGCCACGAGGGCAACATACGAGAAATTAGGGCTCATACGGAGGCATATAGCTAGTCGTTTTTCCCTCGCTATATTTGCGAGAAGAATAGGAAAGGAAATGAAGTACTGGTAGAGGGTACCCTCCGCCACGCACCGTACGGTCGCTTGCGGAGTATCTACACTACTGGCCATTAATATTGCTACACCACGAAGATGACGTGCTACAGACGCGAAATTAAACCGACAGAAAGATGATGCTGTGATATGCAAATGACTAACTTTTCAGAGCATTCACACAAGGTTGGCGCCGGTGGCGACACCTACAACGTGCCGACACGACGAAAGTTTCCAACCGATTTCTCATACACAAACAGCAGTTGACCGGCGTTGCCTGGTGAAACGTTGTTGTGGTGCCTCGTGTAAGGAGGAGAAATGCGTACCATCACGTTTCCGACTTTGATAAAGGTCGGATTGTAGCCTATCGCGATTGCGGTTTATCGTATCGCGACATTGCTGCTTGCGTTGGTCGAGATCCAATGACTGTTAGCAGAATATGGAATCGGTGGGTTCAGGGGGGTAATACGGGCCGGCCGAAGTGGCCGTGCGGTTAAAGGCGCTGCAGTCTGGAACCGCAAGACCGCTACGGTCGCAGGTTCGAATCCTGCCTCGGGCATGGATGTTTGTGATGTCCTTAGGTTAGTTAGGTTTAACTAGTTCTAAGTTCTAGGGGACTAATGACCTCAGCAGTTGAGTCCCATAGTGCTCAGAGCCATTTGAACCATTTTGGTAATACGGAACGTCGTGCTGGATCCCAACGGCCTCGTATCACTACCAGTCGAGATGACAGGCATCTTATCCGCATGGCTTTAACGAATCGTGTAGCCACGTCTGGATCCCTGAGTTAACAGATGGGGACGTTTGCAAGACAACAACCATCTGCACGAACAGTTCGACGACGTTGGCAGCAGCATGGACTATCAGTTCGGAGACCGTGGCTGCGGTTACCCTTGACGCTGCATCACAGGCAGGAGCTCCTGCGATGGTGTACTCAACGACGAACCTGGGTGCACGAATGGCAAAACGTCACTTTTTCGGATGAATCCAGGTTCTGTTTACAGCATCATGATGGTCGCATCCGTGTTTGGCGACATCGCGGTGAATGGGTGCATAGAGCCTGAGAAATCGCGATAGGCTACAATCCGACCTTTATCAAAGTCGGAAACGCGATGGTACGCATTTCTGCTCCTTACACGAGGCACCACAACAACGTTTCACCAGGCAACGCTGGTCAACTGCTGTTTGTGTATGAGAAATCGGTTAGAAACTTTCCTCATGTCAGCACGTTGTAGGTGTCGCCACCGGCGCCAGCCTTGTGTGAATGCTCTGAAAAGCTAATCATTTGCATATCACAGCATCTTCTTCCTGTCGGTTAAATTTCACGTCTGTAGCACGTCATCTTCGTGGTGTAGCAATTTTAATGGCCAGTAGTGTAGTTTTGTCCATGTCGGAGCTAAGTGAATTCGAGAGTGGGCAAATTGTGCTCACACGATGGGCGCTTCCGTAGCCGAGGTAACCGAAGTGTTCAGCGTTTCAAGAGGCGCCATTTCAATGATTTATACCGCATTTAAGGAGAGCGGAAAAACATCATCATCAAGTCACAGTGCAGAGTAAAGTGTGCATTGAGTGAACGTGTCGGATGGTCGTTGAAGAGTATTGTAGTCAGACATTTTAACCACTAGGCCACGATAAGAGTGGAACAAGGCGGGGGTTCGGTGATAATATGGGCAGCCGTTTCGTTGTGCTGCATGGACGCCTTGGTTACTCTGTAAGATCGCATTACTGCCAAGGACTACGTGACCATTTCGACTGATCTGGTCCACCCCATGGTACAATGTTTGTTCTCCGATAATAATGCTGTGTTCAAACACTGTAGGGCTCCTTTTCACACAATTCGCATCGTCCGGGGATCGTTATGCGAGCACGTGGACGAATTATCGAATTTCTCCTGGCCACCACAGTCGCCAGGTTTTAACTTTATTGAGCCTTGGAGGGAGGGTTGTGTGATCGCTGTTCACCATCAAACATCGCCACCGGAACTTCCCACTATTTTGCAGGATGAATGGTTTCAGATTCCCTTGAAAACTGCGCAGGACCTATGTTTATCCATTCCGAGACGCATGGAAGTTGTTTAGAATGGCAGCGGATTTCCTAAACCGTAATAGATGTGGTAATGCGTTGCGTTTCTTGTGTTTCCATAATTTTGTCCACTCCCTGTATGTACAATGTAACTTTTAATCCGTCTTGATTGCAAAGTGTTTGCCGGCCGGTGTGGCCGTGCGGTTCTTGGCGCTTCAGTCTGGAACCGCGTGACCGCTACGGTCGCAGGTTCGAATCCTGCCTCGGGCATGGATGTGTGTGATGTCCTTAGGTTAGTTAGGTTTAAGTGGTTCTAAGTTCTAGGGGACTGATGACCGCAGAAGTTAAGTCTCATAGTGCTGAGAGCCATTTGAATCATTTTTGCAAAGTGTTTATTCATATGACCGGTTTAGGTTCCATCTTCAGATCTGATATTTCGGTTACAGGAGTAACCCGTCCAAATACGGCAACTTTCAGTTGCTGCGTCACATGTCACATGTCACATCTGTCTGAAACCGATCATACGAATAAACACTTTGCAGTCAAGACGGGTTAAAAGTTACATTGTAAAATCACTGATCGCGGCTATCCTATCAGACGTTATGTCTGTTTTTGCAAACCCTGTATGTACGCCTCTGTACACACTTCTTCACCCAAACATTTATTTTTTCTTAACTTTTTGCTTTTCGTCACGATTTTTCTTTAACAACGAAGACGGTGGCGGCTGTTCTACTTTTTAAGCACGATTATGTAAACATCCCGTTGCCTATCTCACGAGGCGATTCTAGTGGAAGTGCTTCTGCAAGTAACTGCAGCAAGTTGCTGAAATTAATTTGGCCAGGCGATGTGCAGAAATAAAGTGGCGCAAGTTTTTGTTCTCGTGTAAACGTCTCGGCAAGTGCTTGCAGAAGCTACTCGCCGAAGTTAGTAGCTAGTGGACACGCGCATGAAGTTAGTCGTCGCAGAAGCCGTCGGCCGGCAGCGAGGTCTCTCGTGACGGGAGCCGAGTATTCCCGCGAGGGGGAAAGTGTGGTTGTACTGGTAAGGAGCAATACCTGTGGTCCTTTTGTGCTCGCTTCACCTTTCTGCGGGGCACGGGCCCAAGACCCCGGTGTTACGTCAGAGCGCCACGCACGCGCACCTTCCCTTCTCCACACACACACATACACGTTCGTACACGTACCGGCTGGGGAAGCCTGCATCTGGACGGGTGGCAGAGCACCTGGTACAGCCAGTCGGAAGGAGGGGCCCGCGCAGATCTGAGCATAGCTGAGCTTCCGCGAGCAGAGCCTGCCATGATCGTGGTCGCCGCGTCTCCGCCGACACTGACGCTTTGCCTCAAGTTGCCTCTGTGAGTACCGCAGCACTGCGATGGGTGGGCGGCTGCGTCTCACCTGCCTGCCATGCGACTCGCAAGCGACACGTGCGGCCAACCGTCCTCAATTTTTGGCAGCGCTTCCGATTCTCGCAGGCCCCCTTATCCGCCGATCACCTTTTTGTTAACAAAGTGACTGCGTGGAGCCATTGAGTGCGTGCAACCATTACCGTGTTCGAAACTTTCAACGAAGGAGCAACAGAATGGAAATTCGATTGAAGTGATTACCTGACATCATTGCACTCAGGTTTTCTCGGCGTGATCGATCAGTGGTGTGCTTCCGGGTGTTCTGCCGAGTTCCATTTTATGCACAATATTTCATCGACCGATCCAGCCGTCTCCTTTACGTGCAGCAAGTTTCCGCTGTTGCGTGTACTCTCTGCCTGGATTTGAATTAGACTCTCGACTATTATTGTTGGTGTCGCGCCGCTGTTACTGGCCGGTTTTATTCACTCTTGTAAATGTTACAAGAAAAAGATGGTGTCGAAAACTCGTTGCTAGTTACAGACGTTGCTTACAAGGGAACCTCCCCATCGCACCCCCCACAGATTTAGTTATAAGTTGGCACAGTGGATAGGCCTTGAAAAACTGAACACAGATCAATCGAGAAAACAGGAACAAGTTGTGTGGAACTATGAAAAAAATAAGCAAAACATACAAACTGAGTAGTCCATGCGCAAGATAGGCAACATCCAGGATAGTCTAGGCTCAGGAGCGCCGTGGTCCCGTGGTTAGCGTGAGCAGCTGCGGAACGAAAGGTCCTTGGTTCAAGTTTTCCCTCGAGTGAAATGTTTAATTTTTATTTTCAGACAATTATCAGAGTTCAGGAACTCATACATAATCAACTTCGCTCTCCAAAATTCCAGGACATGTTCAGATTTGCTTGGACATATGCAGGATTTGACGGTGTACACACGGAAAAATTTGAAACCGTTAAAAACAGATGCTTTGACAGAGCACAGGGAAAACTGTGTGACTGTGAAACTGTCGCATTCATTTTTTGCTGTTTGTGTGACAAACTCTTATGTTTTCATCACTTTTTTGGGAGTGATTATCACATCCACAAGAAAACCTAAATCGGGCAAGGTAGAAGAATCTTTTTGCCCATTCGCCAAGAGCAGAAGTTAGGTTGGTCGACAACATATTCCTGTCGTGTGACGCACACGCCGTCACCAGTGTCGTATAGAATATATCAGACGTGTTTTCCTGTGGAAGAATCGGTTGACGTAGGACCTTGCGATCAAATGTTTTCAGTTCCCATTGGAGAGGCACCTCCCTTCGTCTACTAATCGCACGGTTTTGCGGTGCGGTCGCAAAACACAGACACTAAACTTATTACAGTGAACAGAGACGTCAATGAACGAACGGACAGATCACAACTTTGCGAAAATAAAAAAAGTAAACTTCTCAATCGAGGGAAGACTTGAACCAAGGACCTCTCGATCCGCAGTTGCTCACGCTAACCACAGGACCACGGCGATCCTCAGCTCACGCTATCCTTGATGTTGCATATCTTGCGCATGGACTACTCAGTTTGTATATTTTGCTTATTTTTTTCATAGTTCCACACAACTTCTTCCCCGTTTTCTCGATTGATCTGTGTTCAGTTTTTCAAGGCCTATCCACTGTGCCAACTCATAACTAAATCTGAGGGGGGGGGGGGGTTGCGATGGGGAGGTTTCCTTGTTCGAACTAACAAATTTAACATAATGTTAGGAACTAAACGTAACTGGAAAACGGTTTACAAACGTAAACGTAGGATGAATAAGAGGAACAAAGCTGGTGTTGAGCCTGTTAAGTCACGCCAAGGCTCAGCGCCACACACAGGTACTCCCGGCAATCTACACCACGCCGACTGTGTTCTTCAACCAATAGAGATAGTGCAGAGGTTAGTACACCGAACTCGCAATTGGTAGGACGGCGGTTCAAGCCCGCGTCAGCCATCCAGGTTTGGGTTTTCCGTAATTGCCCTAAATTGCTTGAGGCAAATGCCGTGATGGCTCCCTTAGAAGAGCATAGCTGATTTACTTCCCCATCGTTCCCTAATGCGAGCTTGTGCTCCGTCACTAATTATCTCGATGTCGACGGGACATCAAACACTAATCTCCTTCGTACCTCTGGTAGTCATATCCTGGAAAATCCTGAACCCGAATTCGATTTCCAAATCCCACTACGCCCTTCAAATGGTTCAAATGGCTCTGAGCACTATGCGACTTAACTTCTGAGGTCATCAGTCGCCTAGAACTTAGAACTAATTAAACCTAACTAACCTAAGGACATCACACACATCCATGCCCGAGGCAGGATTCGAACCTGCTACCGTAGCGGACGCTCGGCTCCAGATTGTAGCGCCTAGAACCGCACGGCCACAACGGACGACCACTACGCCTTTCGATCCTCTTTTGTTTTCACGAGTCCGCACTGATAGTTTGTGAGACGCAAATTCTCTCAGCGTTTCCTAGCTCTGGCGGATTTAACGGTCAGCGTGATTTTAATAAACTGAGTGCTGAATTCCAAGCCTTGTTTAAATTCGTACTTTCGTCCTTGTTTATTAGGCTTTCTGTCGTCTTTATTTCCACAGACTCTTTAATCATGCTGTTCCAGGAATTTTGCTTTCGCACTACGATACTGCTCTCGACGTATTTCATTTCATGATTATATTCGAGGCACTGTAATGTTAAAGACGATCTAATTCTCTTAACCGCTGGTGTGTATTGCGTTCCATGTAAACATGGTATATTTCTTACCTGTGGCAGACCATTGGAACAGTCTAGGGAGACGTAAAGAGCATCAGTGACACGCTCAAATAAAACAACCGAGCAAATCAGCAGTCGTCGAGCACTGCCTCGAACGTAATCACGAAATGAAATATGATGAATCCACTGTCGTGGTGTGCAAATGTCAAATTCTTGCGACAGCACAATTTAGAAGTCTATCGAAATAAATGTGTCAGGAAACCTAATAAGAAGGCGTGAACGTTTCAATTTAAATAACGCTCGGGTTGCGACAGTCAGTATATTCCGGCCATAACATCCACCAAAGCTGGAAAAAAAAAAAGAACAGAGAGAATATACGGTTCACGGAATATCTTTGCCAACTCTAAAAACAAAGGAGCATCAAAGGGTGCAATGGGCTTCGGGAATCGAACTCGGCTATAAACAGCGGCGCGAAGTCAACAATAGTTGACAGTCTGAGTAGGGAGTGTAGGCAGTGTGTACATAGTAACGGCAAAACTCTCAGCACCTGAAGAAGACGACTGGGTCGACGTCGCAATGTTGTACAGAAAATGGAGACAATAACTTGGCAGAACACCCGTAAGCACAGCAGTGACTCCGTTTCGTGCTGTCTGCTAGGAGGTGCTCACATGTTCGCTGTGACGAATTGGCGACAATGTGCGTTGGCCTATGACGGACAGTTGGCAAATTAACTGCTTGCGCGTGTGTACTGAAATGAGCTATGTTACGTGCGTTCGACGTAAGTCACCTTGCGAAATGTGGCACAGGACACTCTGCTATTATAATTTTTCTGCTTTCCTGTTTGAATCGCGAATGGTGTGTGGGAAGAAGGACTGTCGGCGAGACGGATTGCTGATGAATAATTCATGCGTCCGTTCTGACCGGTTGTTTGGCGATCGTTCTTTTGGGCGACCGAACGTGATGCACTTGTAGTAAAGACACAGCACTCGTTTTCAGAAAAAATTGAGTTCATATCCCGCCTGTCCTTCCAGATATAGGTTTTACCATTCTCTCCTAAACCACACAAAGTGGGGACAAGTTTTATAATTGCTTGCTGTTCAGAAGGCAATAATGCTCTGTAATTGTTATACATTATTAAAGCTTACGACGAAATGAATTGTAGGCATCAAAAGATAATCTAACAAACATAACCTAAGTTCAAATGGCTCTGATCACTATGGGACTTAACATCTATGGTCATCAGTCCCCTAGAACTTAGAACTACTTAAACCTAACTAACCTAAGGACAGCACACAACACCCAGGCATCACGAAGCAGAGAAAATCCCTGACCCCGCCGGGAATCGAACCCGGGACCCCGGGCGTGGGAAGCGAGAACGCTACCGCACGACCACGAGATGCGGGCATAACCTAAGTCATACGCATATTCATAGTTACTGTCTAATTATAATATGCTTAAATCTTAATAGTTAGTAAATAGAACACAACACTTGCTTAGGTAACTACACATAGCTTTCAATATTCAGTTATTCATCCCACTATACTTCTGCATCCTTTTAAGTTTAAGAGGTTATAGAATTCCGAAGAACTATATTTCAGATTAACTTTCACCAGCATTATTTCTTTCAAAGTGTCTACTTTCATTTCAGTTTTGATGTCCGTTACTTATTCATCAAAGAAAATGCGCGCTTGACTGTTGTAACTGAAATACGTGACACAAACTCCACAATGTTAGAAATATTTTCATAAGATATATGTCTGACCGTGAAGTGCTGGAACATTTGTAGCCAGTGTGTATCAGTGTCAGTTTTTTCAGTGCTCTATTTCTCTATTTACTGAGGTGTGACAAACTGCTGCATATTAACGCGCTCTCTGAGCAAATCTTTATCATTAATTTTGCAGTTTGGTAACACATTTTAAGAGACTCGTAGCATTTTTGTACCTAATCCCATATAGGTAAATAGCGCAAAAGAAACCATATGTAGTCTGAAAAAACATTAAATGATCCGTACAGCGTTCGATGTATTGTGCACTGCCATCGTAAAATTCACACACGGTTTCAGTGAACTTAATAACGTTTATACTCGCTAAGATTCAAGTTTGCTTAAAGCATTTCATGTAACATGTGGAATGAATCTAGTTTTTCGTTTTTCTGTCATGTTCATTCACGAATCATGAAGTGCTTCTCCGACCTCTAAAATTGAAACGTGTTGTCCATCTACCTTCAATACTGCCGCATGAAAGGCCTTTCACTACTCATCCAAACGGAATACACGCGAAAACATCAGAATTACCGCTAAGCAAATCCAGCTCAGTGACATCAACCTCAGTAACATCAACTTCGCTTCATATAAGCACATGAAAAAAGTTTTACATCACCTCGGTTCTGAGAGTTCCGGAACCTGTACAGAAAATTGGAATAGAGAGCAACATAAACATCATTTCCGCCCTTTTTATTGCTCATGAAAACCACGCATTGCATGTTGCACCACCATAAAGCGAGACCTTCAGAGGTGGTGGTCCAGTTTGCTGTATACACCAATACCTCTAATACCCAGTAGCAATCCTGTATTCGTCGTGGAATACTACCCACAAGTTCATCAAGGCACTGTTGGTCCAGATTGTCCCCTCCTTAACGGCGATTAGGCGTAGATCCCTCGGAGTGATTGGTGGGTCACGTCGTCCATAAGCAGCCCTTTTCAATCTAACCCAGGCATGTTCGATAGGGTTCATGTCTGGAGAACATGCTCTCTAATCGAGCGATGTCGTTATCCTGAAGGAAATCGTTCACAAGATGTACACGATGGGGCCGCGAATTGTCGTCCATAAAGACAAATGCCTCGACAATAAGCTGTCGATATGGTTCACTATCGGTCGGAGGATGGCATTCACGTATCGTACAGCCGTTACGGCGCCTTCCATGACCACCAGCGGCGTACGTCGGCATCACATAAAGCCACCCCTTACAGCAGGGAACCTCCACCTCGCTGCACTCGCTGGGTAGTGTGTCTAAGGCGTTCAGCCTGACCGGGATGCCTCCAAACACGTCTCCGACGATCGTTTGGTTGAAGGCATATGCGACACTCATCGGTGAACAGAACGTGATGCCAATCCTGAGCGGTCCATTAGGCATGTTGTTGGACCCATCTGTACCGCGCTGCATGGTTCAAAATGGTTCAAATGGCTCTGAGCACTATGGGACTTAACTGCTGAGGTCATCAGTCCCCTAGAACTTAGAACTACTTAAACCTAACTAACCTAAGGACTTCACACACATCCATGCCCGTGGCAGGATTCGAACCTGCGACCGTAGCGGTCGCGCGGTTCCAGACTGAAGCGCCTAGAACCGCTCGGCCACACCGGCCGGCGCGCTGCATGGTATCATGGTTGCAAAGATGGACCTCGCCATGGACATCAGGAGTGAAGTTTCGCATCATGCAGCCTATTGCGCACAGTTTGAGTCGTAACACGACGTCCTGTGGCTGCACGAAAAGCATTATTCAACATGGTGGCGTTGCTGTCAGGGTTCCTCCGAGCCATAATCCGTAGGTAGCAGTCATCCACTTGAGTTGTAGCCCTTGCGCGGCCTGAGCGAGGTATGTCATCGATAGATCCTGTCTCTCTGTATCTCCTCCATGTCCGAACAACATCGCTTTGGTTCACTCCGAGACGCCTGGACACTTCCCTTGTTGAGAGTCCTTCCTGGCACAAAGTAACAATGCGGACGCGGTCGAACCGCGGTATTGACCATCTAGGCATGGTTGAACTACAGACAACACGCGCTGTGTAGCCCCTTCCTGGCGGAATGACTAGAACTGATCGGCTGTCGGATCCCCTCCGTCTAATAGGCGCTGTTCATGCATGGTTGTTTGCATCTTTGGGCAGGTTTAGTGACATCTCTGAACAGTCAAAGGGACTGTGTCTGTGATCAAATATCCACAGTCAACGTCTGGGAACCGGGGTGATGCAAAACTTTTGTTGATGTGTGTGTTGCGAAAGATCTCGATCTTCAATGAGTGATGAAGCAGGTCGTGTCAACGCATTTCGTAATAATGTATAGCGCTTCATGCGATACGATATTGAAATAAAGTATAGATACTTGCTAGAAATATAAAAAGTTAGATGTTGAAGCCGCACATTGAAGAGAATTTGATATGATTTCTAAAAACCGGAACATTTAGGCGTCCCAGCAGAACCCGATGGGACAAGGGGACTTCACTCAAAAAATCGGAACTGTTCAGGCCAAATTAGAACGTGTGGTCACTTTAGACAAGCTAAAGCCAACATGGTTCCGGTCGACTTCTGTCGCCAAGCTTCTTCAATGTGAGCTTGTCCTCCGTTTCCATTATCCCCATCGTCGACAACAGTTTAAAAGCTAATCTTCCTTTTTCCGCCGCATTGGACATGCTATATATCGCTTTCCAGGCACAATGGAATGTTTTGTAGTCGTATGCCGTATTTAAACGATTAGTATAGTACTGATCCTGCAGCCTTCCTGATTTTTTATATTTATTTACTTTAACAACACCTCTAGCTGCCCGGGTGTTTAGCCAGCTATATTGTTATTTAATACTTTTATGAAGTTTATAATTATTTCTTACGGGTAGATTGAGTTTCCCTTATGTCGCTGTCGTCGTAATTACAAATTTCGGCCTGTTGTTCTTCGTCCGTCGTGCTTCAACGCTCGCTGACGATTTGCAGGTAACTGGCTGGCTAGATTCCCGTTTCCTGCAATTGATTTTCACAAGTAGGTCTACAAAGTTCTTAAATATACAGTACAAACTGAGCCTTTTTCTTCCAAGATTTAATTACACTAATTGTTACATCAGATTTTATATCCAAAAAGATTAGAAATTATCGACTATTAAACCCATTTAAAAGAGTAGGAACACAGCAACATCAGTAATCAATGTATTTAGGGACGGCTTCAATCTCTAGCCGTGTAAGTCATGCATCAAAGTTCACAAGTGCACGTGATATTTCTGTGGTAGTGTTATTATATACTATTTTATATAATCCACAATTTTCCATGTAGATCGTCATCCTTTTTTTTAAGTTCTAAATTTGTTAGTGTTAACTGTTCATGTCGCTTGAACAGAGCTAACATATTTTTGATATATTCACTATTTAGACTCTGTTCTAGTGCCTGAATATGATTTAAAAATACGTCGTTACTTACTACTGGCTCAGAAAGTAGTATACCAGAAGTTTGACACACCACATGGGCGTCAACCGCCCCAAAACGCAATTCCTGGAGTTAAGGTAATATTCGAGTTCTGTTAATCTTTTTGTAAATTAAGAAATTTTTTCCCGTCTTCGTGCAGCACTATGCAAATGGAACTTTGTCTATGCCATTACTTCTGATACAGACGAGTAATTTTCAGGAACAACCTATGTTCCAAAAATCTGTTTTTCCACTGTTGCTTATCTGAGCTTGGGCGACATCCAGCATCACGCTTACGATAATTCACCGGTACTCGTTATTAAGTTCGTTAAAATACGTAGTCCCAAATGCCACGTACTATATACTACTAGGACTGCTACTTTTGTTGAGCATGTTCATGACTGCGATCCTTGTGTTACTCATTGTAAGTCTTTAAGGGGTTCATCATTACAGGTAAATAACTTGCAAAAACTAGCGATTAACGCTGTGAATACAGCTAATCAGTTAATGATTAAATTACTCCTCAGTTAGACGTAGCCAAATGCCCCCTCTGTTTCTTATTCTGGCATCAGTTGACCAATGTGCTCCTGCCTTGAAGTCAAACAAATACCTAGGTACTGTGGACAGGGTTTTCCCATCTCGGAATTTACAATTTTTTAAAAATATTTTTGGATTTTGGTCTAGATTTTCGGCTGTCGAACAAGGTTCTTAAGGGTCGAGGAATTCTTTCGGAGCTTTGCCTTCTGGCTAACACAACGATAATAGCCGAGAATTATGTGGTTTAGATCTACCGGTTATGAAAGGAGATGTGTGCTGTATAGAGAGATTAAAAAATGGTTCAAATGGCTCTGAGCACTACGGAACTTAACATCTTCTACATCTATACTCCGCGAGCCACCTTACGGTGTGTGGCGGAGGGTACTTATTGTACCACTATCTGATCCCCCCTTCCCTGTTCCATTCACGAATTGTGCGTGGGAAGAACGACTGCTTGTAAGTCTCCGTATTTGCTCTAATTTCTCGGATCTTTTCGTTGTGATCATTACGCGAGATATATGTGGGCGGTAGTAATATGTTGCCCATCTCTTCCCGGAATGTGCTCTCTCGTAATTTCGATAATAAACCTCTCCGTATTGCGTAACGCCTTTCTTGAAGTGTCCGCCACTGGAGCTTGTTCAGCATCTCCGTAACGCTCTCGCGCTGACTAAATGTCCCCATGACGAATCGCGCTGCTTTTCGCTGGATCATGTCTATCTCTTCTATTAATCCAACCTGGTAAGGGTCCCATACTGATGAGCAATACTCAAGAATCGGACGAACAAGCGTTTTGTAAGCTACTTCTTTCGTCGATGAGTCACATTTTCTTAGAATTCTTCCTATGAATCTCAACCTGGCGCCTGCTTTTCCCACTATTTGTTTTATGTGATCATTCCACTTCAGATCGCTCCGGATAGTAACTCCTAAGTATTTTACGGTCGTTACCGCTTCCAATGATTTACCACCTATGGCATAATCGTACTGGAATGGATTTCTGCCCCTATGTATGCGCATTACATTACATTTATCTACGTTTAGGGAAAGCTGCCAGCTGTCGCACCATGCAGTAATCCTCTGCATCTTAAGTCATCAGTCACCTAGAACTTAGAACTACTTAAACCTAACTAACCTAAGGACACCACACACATCCATGCCCGAGGCAGGATTCGAACCTGCGACCGTAGCAGTCCCGCGGTTCCGGACTGCAGCGCCTAGAACCGCACGGCCACCGCGGCCGGCTGAGAGGTTAAAATTTTGATTCTTTAGAGATGTACAGAGTAACTCTCGTGCTGATTTTGTCTTCTTGTTATTGGAGTTATTTTATGTCGGAGATGTTTGAACTCTTGAGTACCGTGTTATTTTAGTAATGAGCGCCTGAATGACTGCAAATTACCGTCGTTTCCTGATGGTACCATTTTCTAAGTCAACAACAAAGCAGCAGTTGTGAGGGTACAGTTATCTTTTTTGAGTCATAGACGAGCATTTGAATACCGTTCGTACCCTCCATTTCAAACTATGTTTTGCCAAAATATAGCTGTTGTTCGCAAGTTAAAATATTAGTGTATGGCTGGATTTGTTCGGCGTCAATTTCATGTTCGAAATACTGCTGGGACGTCGTGCTGTGACGCGAGATCTGTATTCCTTTCCCCTATTTCAGTTAAACGTTCCCGAATGCTCTCTCTGTTATTTTCAGCAACCTCTGAATCCTTTAATTTATCCAATCCCATCTTCATAATTTGCTATATTTTTGCAATTCCTTCAGTTTTAATCTACAGTTCATAACTAATAAATTATGATCAGAGCCTACATCTGTCCCTGGAAATGTCTTACAGTTTAAAATCTGGTTTCGAAATCTCTGCTTTACCATTGTATTAGCGATAGTAAATCTTCCAGTGTTTCCATGCGCCTTCCACGTATACATCCTTCTTACATCATTCTTTAACCAAACGTAAGCAGTGATTAAATTATGTGCTGTGAAAAATTTCTCTTTCACTTCTTTTTGAGAGTTCGTGTTCACGCAGTAGTTTTCCTTCTCTTTCCTTTTCTACCATCGAATTCCAGTGACGCCTCACAACTAACTTTGCTCCTTAACTATATGACTAATTCCTTGTATCTCATCGCACTTTCTTTCAATCTCTTCATTATCTGAGAAACTAGTTCGCACGTAAACTTTTAATACTGCGCCACGATAATGATATTATTATTCTGTTGATAGCAGCTTATCCGGATACCTATTTCTCACACATTATCAGACCTACTCCCGCATTACCGCTGTTCAGTTTTCTGTTTATAACCCTGCACTCACTTGATCAGAAGTCATTTTCGTCCTGCCACCGAACTTCATTAATCCCCGCCAATCTAAAATTAACCTATCTATTTCCGTTTTAAATTCTCAAATCTACTTACCCGATTATGAGATCTAACAGTCCTCGCCCCGACCCGTACAATTCTAGTTCTCCTTCTCCTGATGTCGACGTCCTCTTGATTAGTCCCCACCCGGAGATCTGAATGGGTTACTACTTTACCTCTGGAATTCCTTTCCAAGGGAAGGCCTCCATCGTATAGTCACACGATACAGCTGCATGTCCTTGAGATAAATAACGACTGTAGTTTTCCCTTGCTTTCGCAATGCCAGCACAGCAGGGCCATATTGACTGGTATTACAAGGCAAGATCAGCCAGTCATCCAAACTGTAGCCCCTACAACCAAAGAAAAGGCCCCGATTTGGGAACCGCATGTTACTCTGGCCTTTCCACAGATACCTCTCACCAGTGGTTGCATCTACGGTGCATCTATCTATATCGTTGGAGTACGCAAGCCACACCAACCCGACAAGGTCAATTGTTCATAGAGGGGGGGGGGGGGGGGGGGAGGGGGTGCTGTAGTTTCTCAACATGCCTATTACAGTCTTCTGTGGCACCCCTCTTGACAAAAACTCAGTATTCAGCTTCCTCTATAGCCCAAACCTGGTGTGAATCTCATAGACTGTGGCAAGATTTACGCAATACATGGCACAAATACTTTATAATCAGTCTATCCAGACACAAAATTGCGCTTCCCAATATTATATCAATGACTCAAATTATAACGCTTCCTTTCCCAATTACAGAAGCAGTGCAATCGTTCACATCCTTAGCTGATGGTTCTCACTACCAGATATTTCTGACTCATTAAATTTGAAGTGACACGAAGCAAAAAGCTCGTATTCTCGTTCTTGCCCAATTACAGTCAGTTGCCACTTTTTGTCCCAGGATAAGCTCGAAAAATGCCTGTTTGGGTATTCTTTCAATTCAGTTCTAATATATTTTTTTATGATAAACAGCGATATCATCTTCTAGCAGTAATTGTATGTAACTACACTGTTTAACAACGAACGATGTATAGCTTACCTTGGCTTCCAGAGACGCGTCATCTAGGTTTACGTATTGTTATTCTGTCTTTCCTTTGGAACAAAATACATTTCTGATTCTGCGTATCGGGGATCCAACAGTTTGTTGGAAGGTTTGTGGATGTATGTGGCGTGAGATGTCTACTCACAGGTCACGTTATTCGTATAAATAACGGGCCGCTGATGTGCGTACACGGTGATGGCGCCCGATAGCGACCCAGGTGGGTTCCACAGTGTTTACATCAGGCGAATTTGGTCGCCTAGACATGCCATCTATCCTACTTTACAGAGCAAACAAGTCCCGAAACCCCACGTTCTGTGGAGAGTCTTAGACGTCCAACCACAATCGCCTAGCTGTAGTTTCGCTGTTCTGCCTCTTTCCGTAGATGCTCACGACAGTATCACGTGAACATTCGACCAGGATCGCCGTTCATAGGCTGTGTGTAATAATAATCTGCTGTATGTCAAAGTCGCTTGTCTCAATGGATTCCACTATTTGCAGCCCATATCTTCCCTAGCCCCCCCCCCCCCCTCCCATGAGCCATGGACCTTGCCGTTGGTGAGGAGGCTTGCGTGCCTCAGTGATACAGATAGCCGCGTACCGTAGGTGCAACCACAACGGAGGGGTGTCTGTTGAGAGGCTAGAGAAACGTATGGTTCCTGAAGAGGGGCAGCAGCCTTTTCAGTAGTTGCAGGGGCTACAGTCTGGATGATTGACTGATCTGGCCTTTTAACACTAACCAAATCGACCTTGCTGTGCTGGTACTGGGAACGGCTGAAAGCAAGGGGAAACTACAACCGTAATTTTTCCCGAGAGCATACAAAGGGATCGCTTGGTAGTACATATTCTGAGGCATCAACGGATCACAAATTTAGTATTGGAGGGCAGCGTGGAGGGCTAAAATCGTAGAGGGAGACCAAGAGATGAATACACTAAACAGATTCAGAAGGATGTAGGTCGCAGTAAGTACTGGGAGATGAAGAAGCTTGGACAAGAGAGTAGCATGGAGAGCTGCATCAAACCAGTCTCTGGACTGCAGACCACAACATCATCTTCCCTAGGGTAATCCCCCGTCCGTGTCTGCCGCGCTTACGTACTTTTCTTACCGCGTCACGTGTCCGTAACGCCACCAGGTAGCATCCAACGTCGCTATGGGCAGTGGTCATAGTGTTTTGCCTTATCAGTGTATAACATCGACGTATTTGCTTTATTAATATTAAATTGTCTAAACGACGTGAGAGTGGATCGACATATCGGTGTCTCGCACAAAATCATGTATGGAAATTAGGAAACTAGTTCGTTTATGAATAGCTTGAAACTCAATAATAATATGTTTCATTTTTTGTGTAGTGAAAAGCATGTGCGATTCTTACATCAGAGTAATTTCCACTTTTAACGGTACGATTGCTGACTGCACCACACGCATTAATGCTGTGGCTAACTTAGTTTCTTATTGCCAGTACAAAACCCAACATGTTTCAATCTCTTGTCGGGTAGCCATTCTATTGTATCCATTCTTTCAAACGCTGCAGCATGTTACAAAGACCTTTTTTTAATAGTCAGTACATAGACCGTCCCAATCTCCTTTTAATCGATGCTTCAAAGGTACTTTGGAAGATTTGGTGTTTTTCCAGCTCTCAGTAGGGTAAATGTGTGGTGGTTGAGGTGGTGCCAGTAAGACTTTCAGGAGATTGTGCAGCAAATATTCCTGCACAAAGCGAGATTTATGTTCCGGGTCATTGCTCTGGTAAAACTAGAAAGTGTTTGATATCCCATTTTTCAGCACTTTTGCGTAAATTGTTCTTTTAAATATGTTCAGATGACCTATTTGCCCATAATCCTGTCGATGAACACTAATTCCCCCGGTTCAAATGTGGATATACACCCCCAGACAAGAACACTCCCACCTCTATGATCAACAGCAGGCGACTTTAAATTCTTCATTCTCCTTCCACCACACCATCCTTCCTCCATCCGATCCAAAAATATTAAATTTACTTTCGTCAGTAAATAAACTCTCTAGCAAAGTCCAATCTCTCCTTTCGGTTCTGTTAATGTACATACGGTTTCACCCTTGCCGCTCTTCCATTGTAACCATTATCTTACAACACTGTGAATCGTTTGAGGATGTACCTTCTTTCGACTTGCTCATTTGGGTGCGCTGAGTTTAGGATCTTTCTTTATTTTTCTCATTGGATTCCTCTCGTCCCGTGCACACAACTTCTTTGATTGGCCCTTTTGAAATGTCGTCTATATAGTCCTCATTTTTGAATCGTCTAACGATATCTGCCACAGTACTCGTACTAATATTGAGCAACTAAGGACTTTGGCTACATGATTTACATTTCGCCTTGTGGAAAATCACAAGTTGTCGTATATCAAAATTGGTATTAGTTTTGCGTGGCATTGCACCGTCTGGACAGCCGGCAGCACATGTAAAAAAAAAAAAAATAAATAAATAAATAAATAATAATAATAAAAATTTTAAAAATCAAACAGAGTTTTATTTAAATCGTATTACGTAACAAGTGTTATAAGTTGTGTAAGAAAAGTTCATGCTGTTAAGTACTGGACATCTACACTGAAGGACCAAATAAACTGGTACACCTGTCTAATACCTTATAGGGCGCCCGCGAACACGCAGAGCTGCCGCAACACGACGTGGCATGGACTCGACTAATGTCTGAAGTAGTGCTGGAGGGAACTGACACCGTGAATCTTGCAGGGCTGTCCATAAATCCTTAACAGTAGGAGGGGGTGGAGATCAGTTCCGAAAAGCACGTTGCAAGGCATCCCAGATATGCTCAATAACGTTCATGTCCGAGAGTTTGGTGGCCAGCGGAAGTGTTTAATCTCAGAAGAGTGTTCCTGAAGCCACTCTGTAGCAGTTCTGGACGTGTGGGGTGTCGAGTTGTCCTGCTGCCCAAGTCAGCCGGAATGCACAATGGACATGAATGGATGCAGATGATCAGACAGGATGCTCACGTAAGTGTCACCTGTCAGGGTCGTATATAGACGTATCAGGGGTGCCATATCACTCCAACTGCACACGCCCCACATCATTACAGAGTCTGCACCAGCTTGTACAGTCTCTGCTGAGATGCAGGGTCCATGGATTCATGAGGTTGTCTCCATACCGGTACACGTCCATCCGCTCGATACAGTTTGAAACGAGACTCGTCCAGAAATTAACAGTCCAAAGTCGGCGTTGACGGGCCCAAGTAAGGCGTAAAGCTTTGTGTCGTGCAGTCATCAAGGGTACACGGCTCCGAAAGCCCATATCGATGATGTTTCGTTGAATGGTTCGCACGCTGACACTTATTTGTGGCCCAGCATTGAAATCTGCAAAAAAATAGTTCAAATGGCTCTGAACACTATGGGACTTAACTTCTAAGGTCATCAGTCCCCTACAACTTAGAACTACTTAAACCTAACTAACCTAAGGACATCACACACATCCATGCCCGAGGTAGGATTCGAACCTGCGACCGTAGTGAAATCTGCAGCAGTTCGCACTTCTGTCATGTTGAACGGCTCTCTTCAGTCGTCGTTGGTCCCGTTCCTGCAGGATTCTTTTCCTGCTGCAGCGATGTCGGAGATTTGATGTTTTACCGGACTCCTGATCTTCACGATACACTCATGAAATGGTCGTACGGGAAAATCCCCACTTCATCGCTACCACGGACGTGCTGTGTCGCATCGCTCGTGCGCCGACTTTTAACACCACGTACAAACTCACTTAAACCTAGATAACTTGCCATTGTAGCAACAGTAACCGATCTAACAACAGTGCCAGACACTTGTCTTATATAGGCCTTGCCGACAGCAGCGTCGTACTCTGCCTGTTTACATATCTCTTGTATTCGATTACGCATGCCTATTCCAGTTTCTTTGGGGCTTTAGTGTACCTTAATATAATACTTTTTTTTTAATTTTACTTTGTTAAGAATGAATTTCTGATGTTACGAACCAAATATCTCATAGAGCCTACGGAATATCAACCCAGCTGTGTGGCTGGATTGAAGAGTTTTTAGCAAACAGAACACAGCACGCTGTTCTCAATGGAGAGATGTCTACAGACGTTAAAGTAACCTCTGGCGTGCCACAGGGGAGTGTTATGGGGCCATTACTTTTCACAATATATATAAATGACCTAGTAGATAGTGCCGGAAGTTCCATGCGGCTTTTCGCGGATGATGCTGTAGTACACAGAGAAGTTGCAGTATTAGAAAATTGCAGCAAAATGCAGGAAGATCTGCAGCGGATAGGCACTTGGTGCAGGGAGTGGCAACTCACCGATAACGTAGACAAATGTAATGTATTGGGAATACATAGAAAGAAGGATCCTTTATTGTATGATTATATAATAGCGGAACAAACACTGGTAGCAGTTACTTCTGTAAAATATATGGGAGTATGCGTACGGAACGATTTGAAGTGGAATGATCATGTAAAATTAATTATTGGTAAGGCGGGTGCCAGGTTGAGATTAATTGGGAGAGTCCTTAGAAAATGTAGTCCATCAACAAAGGAGGTGGCTTACAAAACACTCGTTCGACCTACACTTGAGTATTGCTCACCAGTGTGGGATCCGTACCAGGTCGGGTTGACGGAGGAGATAGAGAAGATCCAACGTCACAGGGTTATTTGGTAAGCGTGATAGCGTTACGGAGATGTTTAACAAACTCAAGTGGCAGACTCTGCAAGAGAGGGGCTCTGCATCGCGGTGTAGCTTGCTGTCCAGGTTTCGAGAGAGTGCGTTTCTGGATGAGGTATCGAATATATTGCTTCCCCCTACTTATACCTCCCGAGGAGATCACGAATGTAAAATTAGAGAGATTCGAGCCAGCACGGAGGCTTTCCGTCTGTCGTTCTTCCCGCGAACCATACGCGCCTGGAAGAGGAAAGGGAGGTAATGACAGTGGCACGTAAAGTGCCCTACGGCACACACCGTTGGGTGGCTTGCGGAGTATAAATGTAGATGTAGATGTAGTGTCCGAATATTAACGTTGTATGTATTGTGTGTTAACCGCGGTCCTAGAAACGACGGAGAGGCTCCGTCCCCGCCGCAGCCGAAGTGGTCCACAACCCCACGACGACTACCGCAGTCCACTTCGCTCCTCCGCCGCTCCACACCGAACCGAGGGCGGAATAAGGGGAACCAGCCGCATTCGCCGACGGGCGGAATCGTGCCGGGGACCAGGCGCTCCTTCCTGCCCGGGAAGCCGTGCGTTAGACCACTCGGCTAACCGGGCGGGCCAATATTAACGTTACTCACTGTATGTTTAGTCCCAGTTCGACCGAGCTATGCTACTTGGCCGTGATACACCTAACGAAAGTTACTTTCAACTACAAGTTTTGCCTACGCCTCTATTAGGAACGCATCTGTTCGCTGACCAGATCTGATATTACTGTAGTTTGTAAATCGGATAACTGCGTCGTCTGTGAAGAGTTGTGCACTGATGGCTTGCCAAGAACCCTGCGTGTCGAAGCGCAACCCCGCGACCGCAGCCGGCAGCAAACCTGCCCGTATGGTTTTTTGTCGTAGCAGCTTCCGCTGCTGCAAAAGCGCTTCCCGCGGTAACCTCCCCCTGGCCGTGGGAAGTCCGGGGAGGCGCTCCTTCCGCTGAGAAACCAGTCCAGCCTGCCGCTTAGGCCGGGCCAGGGCACCGCCTGCTACTGGCGTTCCCGGACACCCCTCATACATATGTAGCGCCGCGACTCTTTACCTGCCCACATGCCGGTCACTCGCAAAGTTTTTACTTTCCCGTCCTGTGTATCGGTCGTTATCTTTTATTGACGTGCAGTTCTAACTTATCCCGAGCTGTTAGAAGAGTGAAGAAAGAAAGGAAGAAGTGTGTCTAACTTCCCGTTGGCGTCGTCGACGACGGCGTTATTAGAGACGGTGAACGAGCGCTGGGTGGGGACGGATGGGAAAGCAGAAAGGCCGTGCCTTTTTCGAATTCCCGTCAAGCAATTAAGGGGAAGTGTAGGAAACCTAAATCCCGATGGCCAAAAGGCGATTTTATACCTGCACCTCCCCAATGAGAGTCCAGTGTTGAAAGTAGTTAATTTGTTTTTGTTGTATGGCAATGTGTAGTTATATTTACTGGTATTTTGTCTGAGTGGTAATGTGAAGTTGAGCTCGTGATTCAAAAATGGTTCAAATGGCTCTGAGCAACATGGCACTTAACATCTATGGTCATGAGTCCCCTAGAACTTAGAACTACTTAAACCTAACTAACCTAAGGACATCACACAACACGCTCGTGATTAGATAAACAGTCAAGTTCGTATTTAAGTTCGTAAGTAATCTCGTAATTCTTGAAAAGTGATGAGCAATGCAAAACTCAATCAGAAATGCAACATTAAACTGTGTACTGCAACTCCCTGTGCGAGAGTACAGTCAGTTCTGTTAAATTTAAGAAAACTGTCCTGTTAGCAATACTACAAGCAATCTGCGAAAAAAATATGAAATACAAATAACTACCAAAATGGCCTGTCTCAAAAGTATGTCATTGTAGAAATGTTAATTGTATCACAAGTTGTGCAACGAATAAATGCTTTGCTGCTGCTACCTCCAAACTACTACTGCAGCAGCTGCTGCTACCTCCAAACTACTACTGCAGCAGCTGCTGCTATGCTAGTTAAAAAATAAAAACTCAAACTACTAGCAACACTATATGCATTGTGTGATTGAAACTATAGAGACATCCACAAAACTTCTGTGCTAATAAATCTCTTAACTGCAATGATCACTGTCAATTAAAGTTCTGTCACTGAGAAGCTAAGGAAAGCAAAATTATATATGTGAAACTTGAAATAAAGAGACGAATGCTGATTGATGAAAAAACAATGAAGTAACTGTATTAACAAAACTTTACATCACTCAGACAAAATATTTTAACATTTGAAATATTAAAAATTCACTTTTACGTTAATAGTGGAAAAACCTGAACAGATTTTCCTTACTTTCTTAAAAACACGACGTATGCTATCCAGCTTTAAAAAATCAGTTAATCACACATTGTTATGTTATCATAAAAATCTCCTATTCTAAATCCCTGACTAAATTAATTAATGCCCTTGGATGTCTCGGCAAACGCGCTATTTACAAAGTATCTCACCATAAATAAAAAATAGTATAAGAAAATTTATGCTCGCACACAGCACCGCCTAAACAGTCTTACTCCATCACAAGATACAACTCGTCTCCTCTCTCTCTCTCTCTCACTCTCTCTCTCTCTATCTGCAAGACTGCACTCCACTCATAAGCAAAGGTTCTACTAACAGTCTCTCGCAGCTCAACCTCTTCGGATGAGATGTTGCCCACTATTATTCGGATACTATTGAAGCTTTACTTTTCCGCGTGACATCCGGAATATTACCAAATTTATAATTTTCTGTATAAGACAAAACCCTTACAATGTCATAACCACCTAGCTTGGTGCTTTGAGTTGGATGACGGAACTAGGCGAATTAGTCCCATGACCTTATTTCCCAAGAAAATAGGTTACATGTTTTATAGTTGTAACGAATAATCATGTGTCTGTATTTTCTTATTAGCAATTAACTCCCTAGAGATTAACAGCGAAACTGCTTCGTCTTCTGCGCGCCAACCCTTTATCAGTTCCGGCTAAGAGCGATATCAGACTACGTTCACCGCTAGTTATTCTTCGTTTGGCGTGAAAATGTCTGTTCGCTGGATGGTCGAACATTCTTGTGTGACAAAATTCCTTCAGGTTTCAATCGCCAATAACTACAAAACTAATAATGCTTGAACAGTGGTTGACTCGACAATGGATAGATCATGATTGTTCATTTCATTCGCGCAGTGTCTGTTCTCCCAGTAACGTCATCTTACCAGTGTAGGCGCATTCGCGTCTTGTGTTGTGTCTTGTGTTAAGTTACAAATCGGTGTAGCGTGCAAACGCATTTATAGTGGCTCGGCCTAAGTTAATCCCTGACAGTTGCAGTGGGCTGGGCGCGACCATTTCGCGTGCCAGCCTCAACCAATAATGTAACGCGATTTTGTAAACGTCTTTATGGTCACGCCTCAGTGTTATCGCAGCTCTGTGAACGGCTACTTTTGTTGTCTGCAGCCGTTAGCACCTCGCAGTTGTCAGAAGGCAATAGCGCTGGGAGCTGTCAGGGATCTAGTTGCGATGTCTCGACTACAGCTAGAACACTGCTTCGAATATCGTGTGAAGAGCTTGTAGAGCTCTGCTAGGATCCCAATAAAAATATCCGCCGGTATATAATTGAAATTAAATTGAAAATTGCAAAATAATAAAAAATTCGACTTACACTGATCAGCCAGAACATTATGACCGCCGACCTGCTATCGATATAAACCCGTCCAGGCGACAGCACTGTCACCTGGCGAGGAATGACTGCTCGCAAGACACACGCACATTGCATGTAGTATTCAGTGAGCATGCTATACGCGTGTAGAATGGGGAAGGCGAGCGATCCATCTGCGTTTGACCGAGGGCAGATTGTGATGCCCCGGAGGCTCGGCACGAGCATTTCGGAAACTCACGACTTGTCGGGTGTTCGAGGAGTGATGTAATTGCACTGAATGCTTTCTCAGAAAATAATTTTGAACAATTAGTTCATGAGCCCACTCGAAGCGTAAATGGCTGCGAAAGCATACTTGACCTTTTAGCAACAAATAATCCTGGACAAATAGTGAGTATTGTGACGAATACAGGGATTACCGACCACAAGGCAGTTGCTGCTAGGCTGAATACCGTAACACCTACAACCATCAAAAAGAAACGCAAAGTATAATATCTATTTAAAAAAGGTGATAAAAATGCTCTTAACGCCTTTTTAAGAGACAGTCTTCACTCCTTCCGATCTGATCATGTAAGTGCAGAAAAGTTGTGGAATGTTTCCAAAGAGATAGTATCGACAACAATTGAGAGATATATACCACATAAATTAGTAAGTGATGGTACTAATCCCTCGTGGTCAGATCGCTGCTGCAGAATCAGCGAAAAAAACACGCCAAATTTAAAACAACGCAAAATTCCCAAGATGGGCAAAGTTGCACAGAAGTTCGAAATATGGCGCGTACTTCAATGCGAGATGCTTTTAATAATTTTCACAACGAAATTCTGTCTTGAAATTTGCTAGAAAACCCAAAGACATTCTGGTCATACATAAAGCACACCAGTGGCAAGACGCAATCAATACCTTCACTGCGCGATAACAGCGGTGAAGTCACTATAGCAGAGTTATTAAACGCAGTTTTCCGAAACTGCTTCACCAAAGAAGACCAAGTAAATATTCCTGAATTGCAATCAAGAACAACTGCCAAGATGAGAAACATAGAAGTAGATATCCTCGGGGTAACAACGCAGCTTAAATCACTTAATAAAGGCAAGGCTTCCGGTCCAGATTGTATACTAGTCAGGTTCTTCTCAGAGTATGCTGATAAAATAGCTCCATATTTAGCAATTATATACAACCACTCGCTCACAGAAAGATCCGTACCTAAAGACTGGAAAATTGCTCAAGTCACACCAATACCCAGAAAGGGAAGTAGGAGTAATCCGCCGAATTACAAACCTATATCACTAACATCGATTTGCAGTGGGATTTTGGAACATACACTGTACTCGAACATTGTGAAGTACCTCGAAGAAAACGATTTCTTGACACATAGTCAGCACGGATTCAGAAAATATCGTTCTTGTGAAACACAACTAGCTCTTTACACTCGTGTAGCAATAAGTGCTATCGACAGGGGATGTCAAACTGATTCCATATTTTTTGATTTCCAGAAGGCTTTCGACACCGCTCCTCACAAGCTTCTTCTAACCAAACTGCGTGCCTACGGAGTATCGCCTCAGTTGTGCGACTGGATTCGTGATTTCCTGCCAGAAAGGTCACAGTTCGTATTAATAGACGGAAAGTCATCGAGTAAAACAGAAGTAATATCCGGCGTTCCCGAAGGAAGTGTTATAGGCCCTCTATTGTTCCTGATCTATATTACCGACAGGAGACAATCTGAGTAGCCGTTTTAGATTGTCTGCAGATGACGCTGTCATTTACCGTCTTGTAAAGCCATCAGATGATCGAAACGACTTGCAAAATGATTTAGATAAGATATCTGTATGGTACGAAAAGTGGCAATTGACCCTGAATCGTCCGCAGCTCGTGGTCGTGCGGTAGCGTTCTCGCTTCCCATGTCCGGGTTCCCGGGTTCGATTCCCGGCGGGGTCAGGGATTTTCTGTGCCTCGTGTTGTGTGCTGTCCTTAGGTTAGTTAGGTTTAAGTAGTTCTAAGTTCTAGGGGTCTGATGACCATAGATGTTAAGTCCCATAGTGTTCAGAGCCATTTGAGCGATTTGACCCTGAATAAGGAAAAGTGTGAAGTTATCCACATGAGTACTACAAGAAAACAGATAAATTTCGATTAAGCGATAAGTCACACAAATCCGAAGGCTGTAAATTCGACTAAATACTTAGGGATTACAATTACAAATAACCTACATTGGAACGATCACATAGATAATATTGTGCGTAGAGCAAACCAAAGACTGCGATTCATTGGCAGAACACTTAGAAGGCGTAACAGGTCTACCAAAGAGACTGCTTACACCACGCTTGTCCGCCCTATTCTGGAGTATTGCTGTGCGGTGTGGGATCCGCATCAGGTGGAATTGACGGATGACATCGAAAAAGTACAAACAAGGGCAGCTCGTTTTGTATTGTCGCGAAATAGGGGAGATAGTGTCACAGACATAATACGTGAATTGGAGTGGCAATCAGTGAAACAAAGGCGTTTTTCGTTGCGACGGGATCTTCTCATGAAATTTCAATCACCACTTTTCTCCTCCAACATTCTGTTGGCACACACCTACATAGGGAGAAATTATCATCACGATAAAATAAGAGAAATCAGGGCTCGCACAGAAAAATTTAAGTGCTCGTTTTTCCCACGTGCCGTTCGAGAGTGAAACGGTTGAGAGACAGCTCGAAGGTGGTTCATTGTACCCTCTGCCAGGCTATTGTGAATAGCAAAGTAATCATGTAGATGTATATGTAGATGTAGATGTGGTGAGTATCTTCAACACGTAGCGAAACCAAGGTGAAACCACGTACAGAATTCGTGGGGTTGGGCGTTCACTGCTCATTACAGATGTCAGACGTCGCAGGCCGGACAGACCGGTAAAACAGAACAGTCAGCGAACTGTGGCAGAATTAACATCAGACTTTAATGCTGCGCAAAGTGCAAGTGTGTCTGAACACACAGTGCACATAATATCCCCAACGATGGGCCTCCGCAGCCGACGATCCATGCATGTGCCAACGTTACACCACAACATCGACGACTTCGACTGAAATTGGCTCGTGATCATCGACATCGGACGCTGGCGTAGTGGCAGAGCGTTGCATGGTCTGGCGAATCCCAATACCTTCTTCATCATGCCGATGAGATGGCGCGAATTCATCGTCTTCCAGGGGAACAGCTCCTTGACACCTGCACTGTGGGAGAGAGACAAGCCGTCGCCGGCTCCGTTATGCTCTAGGAAACATTCACGTGGTCATCCAAGGAGCCACTGGAGCTGACGGCCAAGGAGTGTCGTGCACAGGTTGCGGATCACGTGCACTCCTTCATGACGATCATGTTTCCCGACGGCAGTTGCATTTTTCAACAAGACAATGCGCCATTTCACAAGGCCAGGATGTGCTGCCTCCCGCCCCCCCCCCCCCCCACCTCAACTCTCCGCATCTGACCACGTTCGAACACATCTGGGATGTGATTGAACGCGGCGTCAGCGCTCATCGCCCTCTCCCCGGAATTTATGGGAATTACGTGACTTGTGTGTGCAGATGTGGTGCCAACTCCCTCCACCGACCTACCAAGGCCCGACTGCTTCCATGATACGACGCGCCGCCACTGTTATCCGTGGCAAAGGTCGACATATCGGCTACTAGGAAACTGGTCATAATGATCTGACTGACCAGTGGATATCGCTCGCACATACTCCAGGGATTAAAGAAACCGCAAGTGAGAAGAAATTTCACATCGAAAGGAATCAAATGGCAAATGGTTCAAATGGCTCTGAGCACTATGCGACTTAACTTCTGAGGTCATCAGTCGCCAAGAACTTAGAACTAATTAAACCTAACTAACCCAAGGACAACCCGTACATCCATGCCGGAGGCAGGATTCGAACCTGCGACCGTAACGGTCCCTCGGTTCCAGACTGTAGCGCCTAGAACCGCACGGCCACTCCGGTCGGCTCGAAAGGAATCAAGAAAGCGATTATGTAGATTATGTAGACTTGCAAACCTAAGGTGTGGTACAGGTACGTCGATGATACTTTCGTGGTGTGGAGCCATGGTGAAGAACAGCTCGGTGAATTCCTGAGACACTTGAACAGCCTCCATGCCAACATAACATTTACCATGGAAGTAGAAAAGGACAAGAAATTGCCATTTCTAGAAGTGCTGGTCACAAGGGACGGCGAAAACCTGGGACACAGCGTGTATCGAAAACCGACACACATGGACCCATACCTGCACAAACTGTCAAACCACCACCCGAGCCAGAAAAGAGGCATGATTAGTACGCTCGTAACGAGAGCAGGACGAATATGTGAGCCGCAGCACCTCAAACGAGAAATGCAACACCTGGAAACTGTTCTGAGGAGCAATGGGTACTCCACAAATTACATTAGAAGTGTAACAGAGCCAAACACTCGGCGAAGTAAGGAACCAGAAAAAGGAATGTCGGGTACGGCCTTTCTGCCAGACATTCCCAGAGTGACGGACAGCATCGGCCGTATATTGCGCAAACACGGCGTAAAGACGATTTTCAAACCGACAAGGAAGATCAAAGAGTGTCTTAGATCGGCGAAGGAGAAAAGAGACCCACTTGCAATGTCGGGAATATACCGTATACCATGCACATGCGGAAAAGTTTATGTCGGAATGACTGGACGATCAATTAACACCAGGATCAAAGAGCATAAGCGACATTGCAGGTTGGGGCAGGTGGAGAAATCGGCCGTGGTAGAGCACACACTGAATGAGACCGACCACGTAATAAAATTCGCCGATACGGAAGTTCTGGCTGTAGAGAAACACTATCACACGCGCTTATTCAGAGAAGCGGTAGAAATCCAAAAACACGCGAACAGTTTCAACAAGAAAGAGGAAAGCCTTAAGGTAAACGGATCCTGTCTTCCCGTACTGCAGCGAAGGACCGTCGCGGATAGCAAGAGGAGAACCGCACCGGAAATGACCGCGGAGGAGCCCTCGGACATTGGCGCGCCAGGTACATATAGTCTGCGGCCGCGAGCTCGCCTCCAGTTCACCACCGGCAATGGAGGGTGAAGCTTTGACAATGCCAGCCACTCGTGCTAGCGAAACGTCAGAAAAATCACTAGATGAACGTCGGCCGAAGAACCCGAGACAGAAGCCAATAGGCAGTTTGTCAATACCCTATTTGACCATTTAATTGTCTGCGTCGTCCAAATCCGATTCGCAGTCTGTTCAGTGTAGTCCAATGTTTGGCAGGTCAAATCCCGCCTCTTGCTGCCGGCCGATGTGGCCGAGCGGTTCTAGGCACTTCAGTCCGGAACCGCTCGACCGCTACGGTCGCAGTCTCGAATCCTGCCTCGGGCATGGATGTGTGTGATGTCCTTAGGTTAGTTAGGTTTAAGTAGTTCTAAGTTCTAGGGGACTGATGACCTCAAAAGTTAAGTCCCATAGTGCTCAGAGCCATTTTGAACCGGCTCTTGCACTGTTGGGTCAGGCAACGGACTGCTGTTCATCACGGCTATTCCCTGGCACCCTTCTCTCCAACCGGTCTTCGAATCCTTGGGTATTACTTCATCCGTCTTAAACGGTTTTCCAGATTTGAGAAAATATTGGTGTATGGGTAGGGTATGATTGTCTCTGACTGATTTAGCTAACCGATGAGGTGCTGTTTGTCGTCGGATACTTGGAGGGTTAATACGTGCTAC
Source organism: Schistocerca americana (assembly GCF_021461395.2). NCBI lineage: Eukaryota > Metazoa > Arthropoda > Insecta > Orthoptera > Acrididae > Schistocerca > Schistocerca americana. Next base: position 127,527,799 of record NC_060123.1, on the reverse strand, counting down.
AACTGGAAGCCAAGGAATGGTGCTTATACCAGTGGTCCCGAGATTACCCCCATGGTTTCATGGAACTGGATGTCAACCTTTTCTGTGTGGATACGCCTGGCCCACACTAGCGCACAGTACTCACCAACACTATGTACAAGAGCCAACGCTGAACTGCGTAACGTAGCCGCTGAGCTGCCCCAGATTGTTCCTGCTAGCTTTTCTATTATATTATTTCTTGTTTTCATTTTCAGGACTACGTCTTCCAAGAGGCAGAGCTCAGTCGTGTCTAATTGCTTAGACCATTGCATTTAGATTTAGTTCTCTGTTTGCTTTCCTTTTGTTTAGGTGCATTACTATAATTACAATTTTTGTTGGGTTGATGATTAAATGCCACTCACTGTAGTATTTTGCAAGGGTTTCGACATCAGGGTTTCTGCATGAGCGTTAAGTAATTCTTCTAATTTCTCGAAAGACTTTGCTTGTACTGCTGTTTCGTCGTATGCAAAGATCTGTGAATTTAAAACTATGATGTCAGACATATAGAGACTGAAGAGAGATGTTGCAAAAACTGACCCTTGCGGTATTCCATTTTTCAGAACCTTGTGATGGCTCACTCTCCCATTTAGTTCTACTGTAAATTTCCGTTCTCTTATTCCATGCTACTTTACACACACCTATTTTTACGTACGCTAGTCTATGCTGTGCAGACGTCTTCTTGCAATCTGCATCCATCTGAGTCCGTTTACTGCATTCAAATCTCGGTCTCCCTTCACAGTTTTTTGCCACACTCACACACACGCTGCTTTCCTTTCCTTTCTGAACTGACGATTCCTTGATGCCTCAGAACGTGTCCTATCTACCGATTCCTTCTTTTAGTCAGATTGCTCCATAAATTCCTTTTGCCCCTGTTCGACTCAGTATCTGCTCACTAGTTGTTCGATCTCTCCATCTAATCTTAACTATTATAGTGTTGTTGTGGTCTCCAGTCCTGAGACTGGTTTGATGCAGCTCTCCATGCTACTCTATCCTGTGCAAGCTTCTTCATCTCCCAATACTTACTGCAACCTACATCCTTCTGAATCTGCATAGTGTAATCATCTCTTGGTCTCCCTCTACGATTTTTACCCTCCACGCTGCCCTTCAATACTAAATTGGTGATCCCTTGATGCCTCAGAACATGTCCTACCAACCGATCCCTTCTTCTAGTCAAGTTGTGCCACTAACTCCTCTTCCCCCCAATTCTATCCAATACCTCCTCATTAGTTATGTGATCTACCCATCTTATCTTCAGCATTCTCCTGTAGCACCACATTTCGAAAGCTTCTATTCTCTACTTTTCTAAACTATTTATCGTCCATGTTTCACTTCCATACATGGCCACACTCCATACAAATACTTTCAGAAACGACCTCCTGACACTTAAATCTATACTCGATGTTAACAAATTTCTCTTCTTCAGAAACGCTTTCCTTGCCGTTGCCAGTCTACATTTTATATCCTCTCTACTTCGGCCATCATCAGCTATTTTGCTCCCCAAATAGCAAAACTCCTTTACTACTTTAAGTGTCTCGTTTCCTAATCTAATTCCCTCAGCATCACCCGATTTAATTCGACTACATTCCATTACCCTCGTTTTGCTTTTGTTGATGTTCATCTTATATCCTCCGTTCAAGACACTGTCCATTCCGTTCAACTGCTCTTCCAAGTCCTTTGCTGTCTGTGACAGAATTACAATGTCATCGGCGAACCTCAACGTTTTTATTTCTTCTCCATGGATTTTAATACCTATTCCGAATTTTTCTTTTCTTTCCTTTACTGCTTGCTCAATATACAGATTGAATAACATCGGGGAGAGGCTACAACCCTGTCTCACTCCCTTCCCAACCACTGCTTCCCTTTCATGCCCCTCGACTCTTATAACTGCCATCTGGTTTCTGTACAAATTGTAGCACCACATTTCAAAAGCTTTTATTTTCTTCCTTCCTTGAACTGTTTATGGTACACCTTTACCTCGCGTACAACCCTACATTCCAGAGAAATACCTTTAGAAAAGAACCGCGTTTTCAGCCAGTCGGCAGACAGCTGCCGGTTTAGGTTGCCGGCCCGTTGCATTTGTTTTCAGTCGTTCTGTGTGGTGACGCCCGACACTTCAGCCCCTACCCGTGGTCCCACCGTCCTCCAACCGCTTTCCATATATGAGAAGGCACTAAGATGTTGGCTGTCAAGCCTCATCACAGAAAGCGGATGTTGGAGACTTGCCAGCTCTGCAAAGCAGGACAGAATGTAATCTGTGCTATATGGACGGCCGAGTACAACGATGGTGCAGGCGCAAGTCTTTTAGAGCACGTCGTTCAGTACACACTGTGGAACATGAGGCTCTGCAGCAGACGAAGAACGTCTGCACAGAGGGGACTGAAGAGAACCGCAACGTGCAGCTGCACGCTATTCCGCGCACGGCGCAACTCTGAAATGAGAAACTGCAGGTGCCGTGTGCTAGCTCGGAGGAAAGGAAATACGTTTGGTCGCAGCGGAGTATCTTTTGGCTACACTCGGCTTGTCGGCCACAGATTCAAACTCAGAGGAAGATGTGGTTCTCCATTAATGAACACGAATGAGAAAACGAAGAAAATTCTTGATTCGTCAGTTCATCCAAACAAACATAAACTGAAGGAGATGTAACAGACAGATTCGAAATTCATAACAATTTATCGAATGACTGAACACTGTTACAGGGATTTGGCACAGTTGATATTCTCCGCTATAGCAAGCATTTACTTCTACACTGCTCAGCGAAAGTTTAAATACTATCGTAAAATGTAGTCTACTTTACCAGAGGTCTCATTGACCTAGGCACTTCATGCATCATCCAGTTAGAGCCCATAAACTGGATGGTGTTTACTACTGATATGATGGGAGTAGACAACATCCCATTATAACTAATGATAGCCTTGGGAGAACCAGGCCTAACAAAACTCTACCATCTACTGAGCAAGATGTATGAGACAGACGAAATACCCTCAGACTTCAAGAAAAATATAATAATTACAATCCCAAAGAAAGCAGGTGTTGACAGTTGTGAAAATTACCCAACTATCAGTTTAATAAGCCACGGCTGCAAAATACTAACACGAATTCTTTACAGACGAATGGAAAAACTGGAAAATAGATTAAGGAAAGACAAACCTACGTTTCTAGCATTTGTAGACTTAGAGAAAGCTTTTGACAGTGTTGACTGGAATACTCTCTTTCAAATTCTGAGGGTGACAGGGGTAAAATACACGGAGCGAAAGGCTATTTACAATTTGTACAGAAACCAGATAGCAGTTACAAGAGTCGAGGGACATGAAAGGGAAGCAGTGCTTGGGAAGGGAGTGAGACAGGGTTGTAGCCTATCCCCGATATTTTTCAATCTGTATATTGAGCAAGCAGTAAAGGAAACAAAAGAAAAATTCGAAATAGGAATTAAAATCCATGGAGAAGAAATAAAAAATTTGAGGTTCGCCGACGACATTGTAATTCTGTCAGAGACAGCAAAGGACCTGGAGGAGCAGTTGAACGGAATGGACAGTGTCTTGAAAGGAGGGTATAAGATGAACATCAACAAAAGCAAAACGAGGATCATGGAATGTAGTCGAATTAAATCGGGTGATGCTGAGGGAATTAGATTAGGAAATGAGACACTTAAAGTAGTAAAGGAGTTTTGCTATTTGGGGAGCAAAATAACTGATGATGGTCGGAGTAGAGAGGATATAAAATGTAGACTGGCAATGGCAAGGAAAGCGTTTCTGAAGAAGAGAAATTTGTTAACATCGAGTATAGATTTAAGTGTCAGGAAGTCGTTTCTGAAAGTATTTGTGTAGAGTGTAGCCATGTATGGAAGTGAAACGTGGACGATAAATAGTTTAGGCAAGAAGAGAATAGAAGCTCTCGAAATGTGGTGCTACAGAAGAACGCTGAAGATTAGATGGGTAGATCACATAAATAATGAGGAGGTATTGAATGGAATTGGAGAGAAAAGAAATTTGTGGCACAACTTGACTAGAAGAAGTGATCGACTGGTAGGGCATATTCTGAGGCATCAAGGGATCACCAATTTAGTATTGTAGGGCAGCGCGGAGAGTAAAAATCGTAGAGGTAGACCAAGAGATGAATACACTAAACAGATTCAGAAGGATGTAGGTTGCAGTAGGTACTGGGAAATGAAGAAGCTTGCACAGGATAGAGAAGCATGGAGAGCTGGATCAAACCAGTCTCTGGACTGCAGACCACAACAACAACATGCTTTGTGGCCGTTTCCCAGGCATGTAAACATAGTGCTGCCGCAGCAACACACGGAGAACAGTCCAGTATCAAAAAACAGCTTCATTCAGTTTGTGTTCACGACTGCAGTAGCATGCCACGTAGAGCCATGCAACACTTCGATAGAGTCCAGATAGCGGCTTTACTTTCAGCAGGTCATACACAGCAAAGTGCAGCCCATCGGTTAGATGTCAGTCAAAGCGGTGTATTTAAGGTGTGAAGAAAGTACAGAGAGGCGAGAAATGTGAACGACAGACCTCACAGTGGTCGTCCTCGTATGACAACACTAATGCAGGATCGTTTCCTCCAATTGTCGGCTCGCAGCCGCCCAACACCAACTGCCAGAAATATTGGAAATGAATTGACCCGGGCAACAGAGATTCGTATCTCAGTCCAAACAGTGCGTAGAAGATTTCACCAGGGTGGACTTCATTCCAGAAGACCAATGAACATTGGACCACAGCAAAATGGAGTAATTTCATGTTTGCTGACGAGACAAGGATTGGTCTGCGGCCGGACACAAGACATGTTAGGATTCGGAGAAGTCCTAGACGACCCAGGAACGCCGATACGTTCAGGAAGTCCACCCGTTTGCAGGTGGAAGTGTAATGTTCTGGGCGGCAATAATGATGAGACGGCAGACCCCGCTAATTCCCATGTACGGCAATCTGACTGGTCCATAATACATCCAAGAGGTCCTCCAAACGATTGTAAGGCCCTACAGACGTGAAATCGGAGACAACTTGATCCTAGTCGATGGCAATGCGAGGTCTCGGTATCTTCAAAGAAGCAACATCAACCGAATGCATTGGCCTGCACAGTCCCCAGCCATGACTTCAATTGAGCACACATGGGACCTATTGAAGGTGCTCACTGCAGAGCGTCCGAATCCACCTGAGAATCTTCAGGACCTCAGTGAAGCTGCCATTGAGGAGTGCGACCTCACACCTTAAGATACAGTTGATGGCCTCATCCAGAGCTTGCCTCACTGAGTGGAAGAACTCATCCGTGAGTGAGGAGGATACTCACTACTAGAGACTGGTAATCGTCATCATGAGATAAAGATTTTCACTGTTTTTGTTTCCAAGATGTACACTTGGGAGAGAGGCTGCTTTGTTTCGTAATGATTTTTTGTAGCTAACCAAAATCTTTCTTCTTTTCGGAGGGAATTATGTTTAATTTGTTAATAAGGTACTGTAGAAACCTCAATGGATGTGCTATAAGAAGTCGTTGTAGTAAACTGTATGTTATTTCAAAATGGTTCAAATTGCTCTAAGCACTACAAGACTTAACATCTGAGGTCATGAGTCCCCTAGACTTAGAACTACTTAAACCGACCTAACCAAAGGACATCACACAAATCCATGCCCGAGGCAGGATTCGAACCTGCGACCGTAGCAGCAGCGCGGTTCAGGACTGAAGCGCTTAGAACCGCTCGGCTACAGCGGCCGACTATGTTATTTCAAACTTTTATTGCGTATTTTAAAGAACCAAATATCTTGAGACTTATATACACGGAAGTGTGCTGATGCTTTGTGCACGTTAAATCATTTGTATGTCAGCACGATTGTGCTGACAGGTACTGGAGATCTGAGCCTTTTCTGTTGCTCTTCGGCTATTTCCACTGTTCGTATTGACAATGTTAATTTTACAGAACGACATACGCTGCTAGTCGCGCAAAAGAATACTCCAAGTATTATTTATATTTTTTATACGTTTGCTCCCATTTTATTTTGAACAGTAGATGTACAATACACCACATACGTGTCGCCCGCCCGGTTTGCCGAACGGTCTAACGCACCGCTTTCTGGAGCGGGAAGGAGCGCCTGGTCCCCGGCACGAATCCGCTCGGCGGACTTGTGTCGAGATCCGATGAGCCGGCCAGTCTGTGGATGGCTTTTAGGCGGTTTCCAGTCTGCCTCGGCGAATGCGGGCTGGTTCCCCTTATTCCGCCTCAGCTACACTACGTCGGCGATTGCTGCGCAAACAAGTTCTCCACGTACGCGTACACCACCATTACTCTACCACGCAAACATAGGGGTTACACTCGTCTGGTGTGAGACGTTCCCTGGGGGTGTCCACCGGGAGCCGAACCGCACAATAACCCTGGGTTCGGTGTGGGGCGGCGGAGGGGTGAAGTGGACTGTGGTAGTCGTCGTGGGGTTATGGACCACTGCGGCTGCGGCGGGGACGGAGCCTCTCCCTCGTTTCTAGTTCCCCGGTTAACATACAACAACATACGTGTCACATGAAATTCATTTCCCACTTCACACCACACTTTCTCTGTCAAATATTTCCTGCATTAGCCTCGGAACTCGCAGTTGTGTAAAGTGGGGCGTTTGTCCACTTCCAGCGCAAAGCTAATGCTCACAACCGGCTCGTTCAACTTCGAATCAAATAAAATACAGCTGTGCTCGAAGACTCGAGGCAACTCAGATCGCTTGGCAACGTGGCCTCCGAGTCGCTGTCAGCTGGTTGGCAACGCGTCGCAAGCGATTTAACTGGTGAGTCACCTTGCATTCGCGCCGTTGGCGGGTACCTGTTTAACTACACGGAAAAAGATTCGCAGTCGGCCGCTTACCAACTCGCATCGGCTATGGGTTTCATTTGAGTCGCTCCGTTTGAGGAGAGCCTAAAATTACCATATTGACCCACCTATATCGTCAGTTATGGTTGCCTTATCGTAAAGGGAGACCTAGAGATGAATACACTAAGCAGATTCAGAAGGATGTAGGCTGCAGTAGGTACTGGGAGATGAAGAAGCTTGCACAGGATAGAGTAGCATGGAGAGCTGCGTCAAACCAGTCTCAGGACTGAAGACCACAACAACAACAACATGGTTGCCTTGGGCATGGGATCATCGACATTGAACCGTAGACCAATGGAAAGTGGCGCCTGATGAATCACGTTTATCGTTACACTGCTTCGATTGTCGTGTTAGGATACATCGTCACCCAGGAGAACGGCTGCTCCATACACCCTCCACTCCACGGACGCAGGCTGGCGAGTACAGTGTTATGTTATGGTGGATATACAACTGTGTCACCATGGGACCTGTGGACTGCGTGAACATTACTGCGGACCATTTGTATCCTTGATGTCGGCGATGGCATCGTCCAGCAGGTTAATTGTCCGTGTAATAGGCCAGAATCGTGCGCCAACGGTTTGAGGAACATGACAGACAATTTATATTGTTGTCTTGGCAAGCAAATTCGCCTGATGTAAACCCAGGGATGAGATCTGGGACGAAATCTGGTGCCAGCTGCGTGCCCACAGACCACGTGTCCATAATTTGGAGTGATTGCGTGAACTGTGTGTACACAACAACTGGTGCCAAGTAGCTCCAACAACCAACAACGACTTGCGGAATTGCTGCCACGCAAAATCGCTGCTCTAATGGGTTCGAGAAGTGGACTAACACGCACTTTGACTCGTCCACGTACTAAATACACACTTTACATCCTAAATATATGCAGAACAAAGGAAAAAAAGAAAGAAAGCAACCTCATAATAAGGTCGCAGCAGGTAGGGGACACAAAATCGCTCGAAGTTTATCACACAACACTATGGGGGGAATGCTCTGTTGTGGAGCTACAATCATAAAACTGCAACCAATTAGCGACGATTTCGAGGAAGTCAGACTTTGTGAAGAGCTGGTAGCAAGATGGTGGAGGCCGCTCCGCGACAAACATTCGCATAACGCCAGGAGGACGTTTAATCACGGATACAATCGTTCTGACGATGTTGGAAGCAAAAATTCAAGTATTTACCCTAAAAAATAAGAGTATTTAAAAGTTAATTTGTGTTTCATTTTTCATCATTGTCTTAGATTGTACTTTGTTATCTACTTCGTAGACTCAAGGTTCAGTCGTGTACCCTGCATCTACATCTACGTCTACGTGATTAGTCTGCTATTCACAGTGAAGTACCTGGCAGAGGGTTCAATGAACCACCTTCAAGCTGTCTCTACCGTTCCACTCTCGAACGGCACGCGGGAAAAACGAGCACTTAAATTTTTCTGTGCGAGCCCTGATTTCTCTTATTTTATCGTGATGATCATTTCTCCCTATGTAGGTTGGTGCCAACAGAATGTCTTCGCAATCGGAGGAGACAACTGGCGATTGAAATTTCACGAGGAGATCCCGTCGCAACGAAAAACGCCTTTGTTTTAATTTTTGCCACTCCAGTTCACGTGTCGTATCTGTGGCTCTATCTCGCCTATTTCGAGGTGATACAAAACGAGCTGCCCTTCTTTGAACTTTTTCGATGTCATCCGCCAGTCCCACCTGATGCGGATCCCACACCGCACCGCAATACTCCAGAATAGGGCGGACAAGCGTGGTGTAAGCAGTCTCTTTAGTAGACCTGTTGCACCTTCTAAGTGTTCTACCAATGAATAGCAGTCTTAGGTTTGCTCCACCCACAACATTATCTATGTCATCGTTCCAATTTAAGTTATCACCAACTGGAATTAAAACACGTGACCTCCAGATATCATCTTCATAAACTTCGTACCTTACAGTTCCATATGTCGAGCGCCTTACGGTGGTGCTCTTTTCCAAGTGAATGTTAACGACTTAATGGCGTTATGGCTTAATGCTGTTGATTAAAAAAAAAATGGATCAAATGGCTCCGAGCACTATGGGACTTAACATCTGAGGTCATCAGTCCCCTAGAACTTAGAACTACTTAAACCTAACTAACCTAAGGACATCACACACATCCATGCCCGGGGCAGGATTCGAACCTGCGGCCGTAGCGGTCGCGCGGTTCCACACTGAAGCGCCTAGAACCGCTCGGCCACATCGGCCGGCCTGTTGATTAAATAGTCGAGCTCTACCCATTATAAATCACAGAAAAATGCGTCCAACAAAATCAGCCGTGGATAGGAATTTAAAGTTTGATTCTCTTTGACGATTTAGACTGAACAATTAAAATGAGTTAATCTGAACAGTTATGTAGTAGTTGGAGGAAGCTGGATTAAATGCACATTTCTAACGCCGTTATGTGACTGTAAGCGAAATATGGATTCACCGTCGCACCCTGGTGACAAAACTACAGTCACAGTGGCAAGCGAAAAGAACATTTAGATTCCAAGCTTGCTATGGAGCAACATTCCATTTATCTGGTAACGTTAATCGCCATAACGCGAAAACTTGGGGCACTGAACGTCCTCATTAAATTGTGGCGCATGAACGCGATTCGCCGAAGTAAATGTTTTCTGTGCAGTGTCACAGAAGATGCTATATAGGCCGTTTTTCTCCTATAACGGGTACCTCCTATCTTAATATGTTCCAGATGCGGTTGTTTTCACGACGGACTGCTGATTACGAGACTTTAATCTTCCTTCAAGACAGGCCACACTCTCATTGGAGCATCGATTAAAAAATATATATACACTCCTGGAAATGGAAAAAAGAACACATTGACACCGGTGTGTCAGACCCACCATACTTGCTCCGGACACTGCGAGAGGGCTGTACAAGCAATGATCACACGCACGGCATAGCGGACACACCAGGAACCGCGGTGTTGGCCGTCGAATGGCGCTAGCTGCGCAGCATTTGTGCACCGCCGCCGTCAGTGTCAGCCAGTTTGCCGTGGCATACGGAGCTCCATCGCAGTCTTTAACACTGGTAGCATGCCGCGACAGCGTGGACGTGAACCGTATGTGCAGTTGACGGACTTTGAGCGAGGGCGTATAGTGGGCATGCGGGAGGCCGGGTGCACTTACCGCCGAATTGCTCAACACGTGGGGCGTGAGTTCTCCACAGTACATCGATGTTGTCGCCAGTGGTCGGCGGAAGGTGCACGTGCCCGTCGACCTGGGACCGGACCGCAGCGACGCACGGATGCACGCCAAGACCATAGGATCCTACGCAGTGCCGTAGGGGACTGCACCGCCACTTCCCAGCAAATTAGGGACACTGTTGCTCCTGGGGTATCGGCGAGGACCATTCGCAACCGTCTCCATGAAGCTGGGCTACGGTCCCGCACATCGTTAGGCCGTCTTCCGCTCACGCCCCAACATCGTGCAGCCCGCCTCCAGCGGTGTCGCGACAGGCGTGAATGGAGGGACGAATGGAGACGTGTCGTCTTCAGCGATGAGAGTCGCTTCTGCCTTGGTGCCAATGATGGTCGTATGCGTGTTTGGCGCTGTGCAGGTGAGCGCCACAATCAGGACTGCATACGACCGAGGCACACAGGGCCAACACCCGGCATCATGGTGTGGGGAGCGATCTCCTACACTGGCCGTACACCACTGGTGATCGTCGAGGGGACACTGAATAGTGCACGGCACATCCAAACCGTCATCGAACCCATCGTTCTACCATTCCTAGACCGGCAAGGAAACTTGCTGTTCCAACAGGACAATGCACGTCCGCATGTATCCCGTGCCACCCAACGTGCTCTAGAAGGTGTACGTCAACTACCCTGGCCAGCAAGATCTCCGGATCTGTCCCCCATTGAGCATGTTTGGGACTGGATGAAGCGTCGTCTCACGCGGTCTGCACGTCCAGCACGAACGCTGGTCCAACTGAGGCGCCAGGTGGAAATGGCATGGCAAGCCGTTCCACAGGACTACATCCAGCATCTCTACGATCGTCTCCATGGGAGAATAGCAGCCTCCATTGCTGCGAAAGGTGGATATACACTGTACTGGTGCCGACATTGTGCATGCTCTGTTGCCTGTGTCTATGTGCCTGTGGTTCTGTCAGTGTGATCATGTGATGTATCTGACCCCAGGAATGTGTCAATAAAGTTTCCCCTTCCTGGGACAATGAATTCACGGTGTTCTTATTTCAATTTCCAGGAGTGTATTTATTGGCATTCAGGACGTTTCCATACAGCCATATCAACTGTGGAATGTCAGTTATGACGATAGGAACGTAAGGACGACACAACACCCAGTCCGCGAGCGGTGAAAATCTCCGACGCGATCGGGAGTCAAACCCGGAACCCTTCGGCAGGCAATCCAGTGCGCTGACCGCGCAGCTACCGAGGCGGACTAGCACCGATGTTCGTCGCTACCTAAACGACGAACTTCCGCATCACTGGATTGGGCGTAGCGGTGACGATGATGTGACTCTAATCCCTTCTCCGCCCAGGTCGTCTGCCCTTACGTCTTGTGACTTTTCCCTTCAGTGGTACATTAAGGACTGTGCTCATGTATCCCCACTGCTGTGAGCACTGGAACACGTCAGAGAAACTGCTAACAAGACGGAAAACCCGGTAAAGTGAATAACCGAACTGTGATAACAGGATTGTTGAGAGGACATTGTGCATTTCTCAGTGGAGTGCGTAATATGTGACAAAGAGCAAAACACGGAAGGAAATTCTTGGTCACTCTCCCAATGGTTAGTTCTAAGTTCTTTGAACAATCGATGGTGACTCTACCGCTAGCTCAAAATAGTAACCATTTGGCTAGAGTGAGTGTTCACGTGAAGGAGAGAATGGGAATAATTTCAGGAGAATGGAGGCCCACACAGTGCGTACGATTTCCTGACCTAGCGCACAACGAACTCCCCAGATTTAGAAAATAATGCATAAAACGATAAGATCAAGAACAAACGCGAACTTACCATATCAAGATCTCATAGGCATTAACCGCATGAAATTCGCATCCCCAGTAAGCCAAACAAGCGAATCACTAAGGACTTGGGCTAAGAAGAAGATCTAAGTACAGGAAGACGTACGAATCGTTGTCTTGCGACGACCTAACTTGCAGGACGTGAGGCTTCAGTCTCACGATATACTGTAGGTAGCATGAAGAGAATGAGGACAGGAGTGGGCACACGTGTAGCATCTACATCTGCATCTGCATACATACTCCACAAGCTATCATTCTGCGCATGACGGAAGGTTCCTTGTACCACTACCAGTTGTTCCCTTTCCTCTACCGCTGTGGCCGAGTCCGCAACCGCGCAGCTGCTACGGTCGCAGGTTCGAAGCCTGCCTCGGGCATGGATGTGTGTCATGTCCTTAGGTTAGTTAGGTTTAAGTAGTTCTAAGTCTAGCGGACTGATGACCTCAGATGTTAAGTCCCATAGTGCTTTGGGTCATTTGAACCCTTTCCTGTCTCACTCGCAAACGGAGAGAGGAAAATACGACTGCCTCTGCTCCTCCGTACGAGCTCTAATTTCTGTTATCTTGTCTAAGCGGTCCTTAAGCATAATGGCGGCAGTTTCTAGTTTCCTTGACAGTATTTCGCGAAAAGAACGTCTTCTTCCTTCCAGGGCTCCCCACCTAAGTTCACAGAACATTCCTGTAATACTCACTTGTTGATCAAATCTACCGGTAACAAATCTAGCAGCCCGGCTTCGATGTCTTCCTTTAATCCGACCCGCTGGGGATCCCAAACACTCGAGCAGTACTAGAGTGTGAGTCGCACAAGTGTTCTATGCGCCGACTCCTTTATACATGGGTTACTCTTTCCTAAAACTCTCCCAAGAAAGGGAATTCGACAATTTGCCTTCCCTACAACCGACCTTATGAGCTCCTAACTTTTCTAATCGCTTTGCCACTATTCCAACATTACAGGGCTGTTTTCCCACTCAGCTGCTTTAATTTACATTATCTCATATTTGGAGCATGCTGCCACTCAGCACACCAAATAGAAATTGTGTTCAAATCATCCTGTACCCTCCTATAGTTACCCAAAGATGACACTTTGCCATACGCTACGGCATCACCAGCAAACAGCCGCAGGTGGTTGTTCATCCCGTCCGGGAGACCTTTTATGTACGAGGTCTATTCAAAAAAATCCGGATCATTTGTAATTTCGCACCGATGATGCGTCGCAGCGAAATGCGGTTGACATCCCTGCATACGCCTGTGTTTAATGTGTAACTGCCGGAAGTTTCATTGTTGTATGTCTGTTAGCTATCGTTCAGTGCTGTATTGAGCAGAACGTCGTGTCGCAACAGTTTGCGAATTTCGAGATGGCAGAGTCAGAGGAGCAACGGGTCTGCATTAAATTTTGTGTGAATCTCAAGAAAACCTTTACAGAGACACACCAAATGATGCAGAAAACCTACGGTGATGAGTGCTTAAACCGTTCAATCTTCACAATACGTCAGGAAAGGTTCACCAAGACGAAAAAAAATTCGTCAGGTCAGGTCAGGTCAAAAGTCAAGGCCTTCCTGATAGTCTTCTTTGACTTTGAAGGATTAGTTCATCATGAATTCGTGCCACAGGGACGAACTTAATCGATGGTACTATCGGGACGAGTTGCGACGCCTGCGAGAAAATGTGAGAAGGAAACGGCCTGAAATGTGGCGAGACAATTCGCGGCTCTTGCATCACGATAACGCACCACGCGCATTCGTCCCTGCTGGTGCGTGACTATTGAACTGAATACAAAATCACCGTGTTTCCTCATCCTCCGTACCCTCCAGATCTGGAGTGGTTTCCAAAGCTGGAAACCCACTGGAGAGACGAAGATTTCCATCCATAGAGGAGACAAAAGATAATTCGCGGACGCTGCTTCGCGCGATCCAGCAAGAGGCATACCAAAACTGCTTCCGGAAGTGGAAACGGCTTTGGGGGCGTTGTAGCAATTGTGGAGAGCATTTCGAAGGAGACCATACGCAATAAGTAAAAGGTAAGCGTAGAAAAAGTTTCGGAATTTTTCGAGTAGACCTCGGATACAGAGAATTAGAGCGGTACTATCGCACTTCCCTGGGCCACTCCTGATAATACCCCTATGTCTGATGAACACTCGACGTCCAAGACAATGTACTAGGTTCTATTGAAATGGAAAAGAAGACCCTTGCTTCTTAACAGAGCGTAGGGGAACGATGCGGGAGACCCGCACCGCTTTACTAGGCAACGTCCTAGTGGAGGTGGTTTGCCATTGCCTTCCTCCGACCGTAATGGGGATGAATGATGATGATGATGAAGACGACACAACAACACCCAGTCATCTCGAGGCAGGAAAAATCCCTGACCCCGCCGGGGATGGAACCCAGGACCCCGTGTTCGGGACCCTAGCGGACGGTAGGTTCTGTTCCAGGTACTTAAAAATCCTCGAGCCACTCATATAGCGCAGACTCTATTCCGTATACTGGGGGCTTTGTTAACAGTCTGCAGTGCTGCATTACGGCAAAACGCTTTATGGAATCTGTCTGTTGTTCTTCATCCATAATTTGCACGGTATCGTCCAAAAGGACAAAAGCTTTTCAGTTGAAGGAAGTTTATTACATTCGAACTTCTAATATGCCTAAGAATTCTGCATAAAATCGACATTAACCGAATTGGGTGGAAAAAAATTAGTGCAATAGTATAGAACTAGAGGGTCTTTGTTTCACCGTTCTGTCTTTAATGATGTACTGCATGCTTTGTGAGATACATGTGACGCTGAATAGGTGCCATCTATGCTGTATTTGTTTTCTCTATCAGCCACACAAATGTACTTCCTTCGAATGGAAGCAAGGAAGAAAGGCTGCAGCATAGACGATTCGCCTAGTCAAACTTACCCTTTGAGTTCCGGCTTATCGTTGCAGTTATTCACTCTGTTGTGAGGTCCTTCTCGTGTGTGCACAGTCGCTAGGAGAGGAGGCCTTAGCGGTTTTCTTGTCGCGGACCTCTGCGATAAGAACCCAGCGCTGATATTCGAGCGGACGAGCTGGCAGACGACGGGCTATAAGTTCCTGCTGTGTTCTCGCTACACTGCTACAGCAGCGCTTCAGCGCTAAGCTGGCGCCTCATGAAAACACTCCACTATGCGCTGTACCTGAGATCATACGGGGACGCAGCATACTCCTCGTTTCATAGGATGTTCTCCTTGCGACTGGAAAGCATCTCCAGTGCATCATCCAGGTATGTAGTCAAAGCGCTTGTTTTGTCCTGAGGCGTTTGCGTCAATGAATCATCTGACGGCGGTCGAGAGCGACAATTCGAGATATTCCAGCAATTTCACACTTTCCAGTTTGGTCTCTGTGTAAATGTTCAACTAGAAGTGAAGAAAACGTGATGAACCGTAATGAAACTCTCGTGACAAATAAGAAAGTCTGCTAGACTGCATCCCCCGCTCTTCGTAGCCGTCGCCTCCTCTATTGGGCTATCTGATCCCAAATGCCTATCGCTTTCACTGTCACTGCTGTTTCCTCCTATTACTTCCGAACATCACGGCCAGAGGTTCTCCCACAGGGTGTGTGGGAATAGCGCGACTGGGGGAATAGATTATGTGGGGATGATATGATAAAACTGGTCTGAAATACCGAGTCTGTAATTTATTGAAATAATCAGCAACCAGACGACAAAAAAATTATTTCCTTGCCCGGTTTCAGGCATTTAGTGCTCTTCTTCAGAAGGATACACAGGAAAGTATACCACAAATAAGTAGAAGTTGGATAAGAATATTAAAATTTAGGAACGAAAAGTTTAAAAATTCTAAACATTTAAAGATAAAAAATTGTATATACTTATACACATCACATCATTTGCGAGTGTCATAAATAAGATGCATGCAATATACTGCTGTGGTCCTAAAAAAATACAAGAACCACATGTAATACAATAATGAATCCCTTAATGCAAATAGAGCTCGTAAATGCTTACATGTAGTTCATAGTGCCCGTACAGAAATGGTATAAGGAGGCCAAAGTACAAGTGCAGACATCGTGGACTCCGAGTGGGAGTAAAAGTACGACAAAATAATCAAACAAAACCTTACACAACCATAGTCGTCATAAAGCATAAACGAGAATGTAAGGGCGCCTAAGCAACATAATAAGTAATACATTAAAACCTAATGATAAATAATGATGTCTGCATTTGTTGTTTGGCTTCCATTTTTGTTCAGACACTATACACCACACGTAATCATTTACGAGCTCTTTTTGTATTAATGGATTCATTACTGTATTTCATGCAGTACTTGTATTTTTTAAGGACCGCAGCAATACACAGCACGTTTCTTATTTTTGACACTCGCAAATAATGCTATAGTTACAAGTGTGTACCATTTTTGTTCTAAATTTAAAAAATTAAGTATTTCGTTCCTATTAAGTATTTCGTTCCTAAGTTTTAATATTGTTGGCTACCTTCTACTTATTTGTGGCATATATTTCTGTACAGCCTTCTGAAGAAGGGCACTAATTGCCTGAAACCGGTTAAGGAAATAAAATTTATTTTGTGCAACTGGTTGTTGATTATTTCAATGAATACAACTACAGTTGTGGAAGATGGATAAAATACTGAACCGGTAGTGTAACGAACATTTAGTGACAAATGAAAACTTGTGCCAGACTCCATTCACTTCATTAAAATTAATTTAATTCAACCTTAAATTGTATCTGTCGATCTTTGTCCTCTCTCTTCATTGCGTTTTCTGTTTGCGTAATTCATTTGAACAGTATAACATATGTCATAAATTCTGTAGGTCTACTGATCTAGGTATCTAGAGAAGTGGCACGTTGGTGATACACAGGATTCGCAGTGGGGTGGTCTACTACGGTTCAAATCTTCGTCCGGCCATTAGGATTAAAGTTTACCGTAATTTCCCCAAATTATTTTAGAGCGATGTCGGGACTGCTCTTTTCTTATCGTTCATCAGTCCGAGCGTAAGCTCCGTCTCAAGTTACCTGGTCGTCGAAGAGACGTTAGATTTTAATCTTCCTTTCCGAACGTTGTGGTGGAGTGTTTACGATATTACATTCACATTCAGGATCTCGTGGAGTTTAAATCCACGTAGAAGTACAGAGTTTTTTCTTTTCTTGTAGCCTTCCTAATTGCCTACCTTCCTATTAAGCTCCTATGACCTGCTCGCTGACGAGACGTTAAACCGTAATTTCCTATTTCCTTTCGAAATCCAGTCCAGAACTTCAGATGCTGCGAGATATGCAGTCTGGACCTAAGTCATAATTACGAAATTAAGTGTTTTAAGAAAATAATTATTGTACCGTTTCATACAAACATTTTCCGCTCTCGGCTCCAAGGTTTTTATGTACAATACTTCTGTATTCCGCAAAACACTTTCAAACATTTTCTGGAGGTCGTGAAATGTTAAGTCATAATTACGAAATTAAGTGTTTTAAGAAAATAATTATTGTACCGTTTCATACAAACATTTTCCGCTCTCGGCTCCAAGGTTTTTATGTACAATACTTCTGTATTCCGCAAAACACTTTCAAACATTTTCTGGAGGTCGTGAAATGTTTGGTAAAGAAACATTGGAATTACTGTCCTGTTGCACAGAACAATATAGAGGAGAAAGTGCAAATATGGGCTACTTATTTTGTTTCTGACTCAGAGACACTTTCTTTCGGAAAAATTCCAGCTTTTTGATTTTCATTAACAACTATAACAAGTTTACTAAAAGATACGAGATAATTAATATCAGTTATTTATATTTGAAAAAGAAGTTTCGCAAAAGACTCGCAAAATAGCATTAAAAGAATGCTGTGCAAATGTGGACCCTCCCCAAAAGTCACAAAAATCTTTTTAAATGTGTTAATAAAACTGAATAAGGCGATAAAAACGGTATACTAATTTACAGAGAGCATCTTGCATATAAATATTTTTTAATGAACGTCAAATCAAAAATTATTTACAGAAACTTCAAACGTAAACTGCTCTTTCAGCCCCGGTGCATTGTTTAGTGTTCTCACATACTTAACCTGCATTTCTCCGCATCTTGAGAGAATTTTTCATCACTAAACATACAAGTTGCATGCCTCGTGTCTGGTGTGCCCACATCGTTGGTATCCAGGTCATTATTACTGGCTACACGAAGAGGGTCGTGGGAGACTGATGAAGAATCTTATCTTTCCGTGCGTTGAATTTTTCTTTTTCTGAAGGCCTTTGATTTTCCCAATCCTGCCCTTAGCGGGCCTCCAACCACGGAAAGACTCATCTGTCAGTTGAGGCCTCTATTTGAATGCGCTTTTGTCAAGCGGCTTGTTCAACTTACGGCGTTACCGTGATGATGCTTTGGATCCTCAAGTGTTTCTCTTCTTAATATTAGGGACAGCAGAAACGTCGAACGGAGAAACTGCATCTCAAGTCCCCAGGGAATACTGCGCTGTTTAAATAGTGGCCCATATTTACACCAGCCCCACCTAAGCAAGATGACTACCATCACATGTAACATAACGAAGTCCGTGACTGAAACCGTGTTTCTAAAAGTACCTTAGGATTCTAATTTCCTGGTGCCGCAATGTAATTACTTTAAATGAACACTAAGGAAATTGCAAGAAGACGATTTCACATACCCGCCAAAGGTTAGCAGTCGAGAACGAACACCATTTCGCATTATAACCGAAACTGCATCCACACTACTTGAAAGAAAGATGCCAACTGCTCGCTGCTGTATTCAGTCTACAAGCGGCACAGTCCTAGAGTCCTAGACGTCGGTCACCGCCGTCTCCCAGCAGCCCTGGGGACGGCTGCCCCACATGTACAGCTGTGTCCGTTTGTGCACCCCTCTCTCTAATTGTTGATAGCTGTGTCCGTTTGTGCACCCCTCTCTCTAATTGTTGATATGTATATACAGGGTGGTCCATTGATACTGACCGGGCCAAATATCTCATGAAATAAGCGTCAAACGAAAAAATTACAAAGAACGAAACTTGTCTAGCTTGAAGGGGGAAACCAGATGGCGCTATGGTTGGCCCGCTAGATGGCGCTGCCATAGGTCAAACGGATATCAACTGCGTGTTTTTTTTTTAATAGGGATCCACATTTTTATTACATATTCGTGTAGTACATAACGAAATATGAATGTTTAAGTTGGACCACTTTTTTCGCTTTGTGATAGATGGCGTTGTAATAGTCACCTATATGTCGCTCACAATTTTAGACGAACAGTTGGTAACAGTTAGCTTTTTTAAATTAAAATACAAAACGTAGGTACGTTTGAACATTTTATTTCGGTTGTTCCAATGTGATACATGTATCTTTGTATACTTATCATTTCTGAGAACGCATTCTGTTACAGCGTGATTACCTGTAAATGCAACATTAATGCAATAAATGCTCAAAATGAAGTCCGTCAACCTCAATGCATTTGGCAATACGTGTAACGACATTCCTCGCAACAGCGAGTAGTTCGCCTTCCGTAATGTTCGCACATGCATTGACAATGCGCTGACGCAGGCTGTCAGGCGTTGTCGGTGGATCACGATAGCTAATATCCTTCAAATTTCCCCACAGAAAGATATCCAGGGACGCCAGATCCGATGAACGTGCGGGCCATTATATGGTGCTTCGACGACCAATCCACCTGTCATGAAAGATGCAATTCAGTACAGCTTCAACCGCACGCGAGCCATGTGCTGAACATCCATCATGTTGGAAGTACATCGCATTCTGTCATGCAGTGAAAAATCTTGTAGTAACATCGGTAGAACAATACGTAGGAAATCAGCATACATGGCACCATTTAGATTGCCATCGATAAAATGGGGGCCAATTATCCTTCCTCCCATAATGCCGCACCATACATTAACCCGCTAAGGTCGCTGATGTTCCACTTGTCGCAGCCATCGTGGATTTTCCGTCGCTGCTGTTGGTGAATGACGCTTCGTTGCTAAATAGAACGCGTGCAAAAAATCTGTCATCGTCCCGTAATTTCTCTTGTACCCAGTGGCAGAACTGTACGCCATTCAAAGTCGTCGCCATGCAATTCCTGGTGCATAGAAATATGGTACGGGTGCAATCGATATTGATGTAGCATTCTCAACACCGACGTTTTTGAGATTCCCGATTCTCGCGCATTTTGTCTGTTACTGATGTGCGCATTAGCCGCGACAGCAGCTAAAACACCTACTTGGGCATTATCATTTGTTGCAGGTCGTGGTAGACGTTTCACATGTGGCTGAACCCTTCCTGTTTCCTTAAATAACGTAACTATCCGGCGAACGGTCCGGACACTGGATGATGTCGTCCAGGATACCGAGCAGCATACATAGCACATGCCCGTTGGGCACTTTGAGCACAATAACCATACATCAACATGATATCGACCTTTTCCGCAATTGGTAAACGATCTATTTTGACACGGGTAATGTATCACGAAGCAAATACCGTCGGCACTGGCGGAATGTTACGTGATACCACGTACTTATATAGACGTTTGTGACTATTAAAGCGACATCTATCACAAAGCGAAAAAAAAGTGGTCCAACTAAAACATTCATATTTCTTTACGTACTACACGAATCTGTAGTAAAAAATGGGAGTTCCTATTTAGAAAAAACGCAGTTGATATCCGTTTGACCGACGGCAGCGCCCTGTAGCGGGTCAACCATAGCGCCATCTGGTTTCCCACTTCAAGCTAGACGAGTTTCGTTCTTTGTAGTTTTTACGTTTGATGCTTACTTCGTGAGATATTTTTCCCGGTCACTATCAGTGGACCACCCTATGAAAATTGATTGACTCTGACAACCTTTACATGGTAGTTCGTATGTAACTAACAATCATTAGCAGCAGTTTCATGTAAAGAAAAACTGAAGTCTGTTTGTTGTACTAAATTTTTGCAGCGTTAACAACGGATATCAGTAAGCCCTACCGTTGTTATTTATTGTTATTATATTACTATTGAAGCCGGCAATGCTTCGCAATTGTTAAATACGTATGGGAATTAGATATACGTCCTAATCTCCTTCTCGCTTTATAACATTTTTGAATGTTCGGATAATAAGTTGCCGTCTCTTTATCTAAGTATAGATGATGAATGCAGCTGGCCGCTATCTCTGTGTAATGTCTTGTCTGTATAGACGTGTATCTGTTACCTTTAAGATCACTTCACCTTCACACATAAATCTATACAGTAAAGTAAGGCCCTCCCAGTTCTTGGCTGATCCGTGATAAGACAGGCGAAAAATTAGACTAATGGAGGATTATTAGTATTATCTCTATTTTCATTCGCTCTCTCTCTTTCTCTCCTTTATCTATGTACAGTTTTTAATATAATATTTCATTACGTGAAATCAGCCAAATAGGATCTTTGGTGGAGTCCTTCGTCTTGGTAATCAGCGGTTGGCTTGCTGTAAGAGATCTTTACATTTATTATTACTGTTAAACACTGCAGTCAGTCGGGAGAATCAATCGTTTGGACAATTTGTTCCTTTTACGAAAGATTGCGAATTCCGGATGTGTACGAAACCTTTTTGGACGATTTAACACAGACTCAGTGATTGCAGGCTCTCTTCGACACAGCTGAAACTTCCCCACTAATTACAGGGCCAACGTGATCATCAAATGATTCAGAAAAAACTCATTCGTTCATTCACTCCAGAACAAAAAAGTCACAAACCTTATTTATGGAGGAAATTGTGTATTAAATCCATCTCCATTACATGTCCAGATCTCCGGTGATTCCACGCCTTAATTATTTTCCGTTTACAGTATCTTTCTCTTCAAACAAACCGCTAGCGGCACAAATGTTAATTGGCTCGCTTTAGCGAGAAGAAAAGCAGAATATGTATCTTTCAGAAACACGTCAATCCCTCAACAGATACTCCAGAAGCTGTCCTAGTTACCACTCTTAACAACCATGGAGAATGTATATATGCATCCCTGTTATTTCAAAGAATAAACGCACTAGAAAATACTTTGGCATCGTCGAGCTGTCGCCGCATATATTACGAGAAAATCAGATCAGATAACTTTTTCAAAGTGAATGAATGTGGATGGTTTGATTGAAAATGATTAATTGGTGCGTGGTAGAGGGTATTTCTCTCTCTACCCATATCCGCGTCCTCCTTCTCTATGTCCATCTCGTCATCCTACCCCTCTCTCTGTCCATCACCCCCACCCACCCTCTCACATTCCATCACGTCCTTCCCTCTCCATCTCGCCCTTCCCATATCTACGTCCACCCCATCTTCATCCATCTCCTCTTCCCCCCCCCCCTCTCTCTCTCTCTCTCGCCGGCCTGTGGGCCGTGCGGTTCTAGGCGCTACAGTCTTGAACTGCGAGACCGCTACGGTCGCAGGTTCGAATCCTGCCTCGGTCATGGATGTGTGTGTGTCCTTAGGTTAGTTAGGTTTAAGTAGTTCTAAGTTCTAGGGGACTGATGACCTCAGATGTTAAGTGCCATAGTGCTCAGAGCCATTTGAACGCCCCTCTCTCTGAAATTGGCCCTTGTCTATAGTCATTGCGAACGAAACCTTGATTGCTAATCTAAGTCGCATGGAATGAATGCTTAAATCGGTTGCAGGGTATGAGAGAGAGCTCTCCACCTGCTGGATCTGTGAGGATAGTGGCTTCAGTGATATTTTTCGCATAGTTTTAATCTGCGAAGGCGTAGGATTATAAACTTTCGGAGGATCCCGATTCCATAGTAACAGCATTTTAATTAAATCTCGGTAATCCATAAACACAACGTTTCTGTATTCTGTTAAAACCGAATACCAGGAGGAAAACAAAACACCACATTCTTGAATGTACAATTTTTGTTTAAAATTATGTATAAGGAAAACGAATAGATACAAGAGAGAAACGATTTGTCTAATGGTTTAAACGGCCTGCTGTCATGGTGAAAACTGCGGAAATGAAAACGAAAACGCTCATTTTCACAGCACAGCATTTTGTTTCTCTCAGTTTGTTTTAACAGAAATCCAGTACATTTTTGCTCAAAAATGTATGGTCTGTGTCAGTCTGATTGTTTATTAGAGTATCGTGTAAAAACTTGAAGTAAATCGATCAAAAACTTTTCAAGATTCAGGTTACGTCAGCCCGAGCGTTTATTAGAGCATTGTGTATGTACTTGAAGTAAAGCAGGTAGGAACATTTTCGAGATTTTGGCTAACAATGTTTCCCTATTACATATACATTATATACGTCCAACTGACGGCGCTCCAGTAGGTATGTAAAACACGCGTGTATTTGAATGCAATATTGTGTCAAAATTTCAACGCAATCGGTGAAGAGCTTTGAAGATTTAAGATCTTCAAGAAACAAACGTTTGAATTCTTATTTATAGACCGTAAGATTACGATCCGTATATTAACAAGTAAGAACTGGCGGGTAATAATTATAATCTGTTCTTGTTAAATGTTAGCCTTCCTTACGGTGACCTCTCGTCGACAAATGGGGCACGAGGACGTAGGCTAGCTTTGGCTGCAGACTTCCGCATTGCTTTCGTGAATGAGGACACACAAAGGAAAGCGAATCAAGATCTCAGGACCCATTTCAGCGACTGTTTAATATTCCGTTCCATATACCAATTCTGATATGCTTATCTTATTGATACATGTAACATACATGTAAGATTTAGCAATGATTCGTATCAACACATTAAACATCTATAGGATAGAAGGATTTGTCAGCAAACAAAACCAATTCAGTTCTTTTAAATAAATTTTGTATGTATCACATATCCGTTTATCTTCAAAAGTGACACGATATCAGGAATAAATGATAACAGTTCGTAGCAAGTTCAACAATACATTCGTGCCAGTTTTGCTAGGATTTTCGTGTACCACAAAACACTACTTACAAAGACTTAATGGGTTTTATATTTGACATCAGGAATCTCAACGATTAGTAAGCGTATGTGTTTCATTTTTTCCTTGTTGAGAGGGGGAGGGAGAGGCAGAAACCCAATTAGTAATTTAATTTAATTAAATAAGTGTCGCCTCTCGTGACAGGTGTCTGTAAAAGAGGCACTTTGGAATTTGAATTAGGTGCGCACTTTCTTTCTCCAGATCACAGCCTCTTTCGCTCAAATGAATCTGGCGCGTTAAGATCTCGAGCTATCATTAAGTTTCCATCTCCTCAGACAGATCCCAGAGAACTGGGACTGGTACAGGAAAGGTCTCACGTGGAAATATCTGGCAGAGGATTTCAATTTGCGATAACCTGCCGTACAACAAAGGGAAACTTTCTGAAAACCTTATGCGGAATTGGGGGACTGGAGCGATTTTTTATCTAATAAAAGGGGTGTGGGTAGCTTAAAGTTTTAACGGAGTGGTTTGCACGTTTGAGAGTATGAAGTTGGTGATATGGTCGACATGTACCGAACTGCTCTTGCGAGTGGCTGTTGTTGAGGTTCGTACATGACAACTCCATCCGCACTGAAGCGCACTGCAAGGGAACTATTCACGTGCCACATGTAAGAGAAAGAAATGTTCAGTACGAAAGTGACTGGATAAATTAAACTTAATCATGAAAGACAACCATTATGTTTCTTCAGGTACTATCATAGGAACATTGGTAGACTATTCCTCAAGTGAACAAATAGAAGTAGTGTTTGTCTGACAACAGCAGATGCGAGGTGGAGCATTCTGCTTGCTCTGGAGATTCCTGTTTGTGTCTTTTCATTCCTTGCGAGAAGTGCCGCGTGTAGATGCGATTCGGAATCCAGCCTGTGACCACCGGAAGACAGCGCCACAGGTTGGCCAGTAAACCATGCTCACAGAATGAACAACTGTACTACGTTATTTTTTATTTTCTTCGTGAATCCGCCAGATTCCGCGGGCCCATGCGAACCATAGTTACTTACCTGATTATGAAATCACGAATAGTTTACAGAAAGCTAATTATAAAATTCATAAAGAGCAAAATTAAAGAATTAATGAAACAGAAAAGAAGTGTGAGAGAGTATATGAATAAATAACACATTACAGGGAAAAATTCTTATCTGCTACGACGAACTACTTAAGAGAATAGGAGAGTGCCACAATGAAACATTTTAGCTTCGATTTGAATAGTTGTGGTTTAACAATCACTTTTTAAGTTCTTCTGGAAGGCTATTCAAAGTTAAACCTGCTGAAGAGTTCCCACTTTTCTTATAATGCTTAAGTAAGTGTTATCCAAGTGCGAATGATATTTCCGTCTCGTGTTTACAATAAACGATTCAATTTGTTCCGAAACTATTAATATTTGAAAGAAGAGTAATGAGGAACATATGGGGACCAGTTTTAGATAACGGTGAATGGAGGAGGAGGAAAAACGATGAAATCTACCTTCTGATGCGACAACCAACTATCCTACAGAAGATAAAGAGCAAAAGAATACAATGGGTGGGCCATGTAGCCCGTATGCCAGATGGAAGACAGGCGAAGATAGCACTGGAGGGGAAGCCAAACACCAAACGCCCCATTGGACGACCAAGAGAGCGCTGGATGGACGACCTGGCGAAGGACCTAGCAGCCCTGGGAACTGAAGACACCTGGAAGAACCGGGCAAAAAACAGGAAGGAATGGAGGCAGTTTGTGGAAGCAGCAAGTGGTCTGCAGGGCCTGTGATCACTGGATATCTATCTGTTTGTTCTGAATGACTTAAATTTATCGATTTATGTTGGAGAACGATTTGTCTGGAACACAATGGCTAGTTCCGATTTTTGTATATTTCTACTGATTTCCACCCACATTATGACAGAAATGTTTCGGAATGCCATTTTGATTTGTTGCCATGCAGCTTGAAAACTAGGATTCATTTAAACGGTCAGAGTGTAGTGACATAATTTGAGTTATATCTGCTTGCAAGTTGTGAAAGAAGTCATAAGACAGAAAGGAGTTACCATTTTGTCCGCGAATTATAAATTTTGAGAAAGCTTTTGGCTCAATTTCAACGAAGTCAGTACTGACAGCCCACGGGAGACAAGGCACTGATTCAACCTGTGTTCATACACCAAAAAATACTTACGTTAATGTTACAGCTTCCATTATGAAACAGGACACAGACAGGGAACAATCGTGCCGCCAAAACTATTCTCGTTAGTCCTCAAGAAGGATCTGTGACCTTAAACTGCGAAACGGAGAAAGAAAACGTGTTAATGAAACATGTTTGTATCATCCTTGTTTTGCTATTCACTTTGTTTGCTTAACCCTAGAGCAGATAAACTCGAACAACGACTTAAGAGTTAATAGAGCAAGACTGAGAAGAGTCCTGAAAATCCATTATAATAAGACTAAAATAATGTATCTGAACTTATCAGAAAAGAAAATTGCACAAATTAAGAAGTAAGAGAACCAGGAGGATGAGTTTTTACATTTAGGGCAACTGAAAAAGGTGAGTGGATGGGTAGGAAACGAAATAAACGGAAGAGTAAAAATGACTTTGAGTAGTTTCGGTAAAACAAATAGGATTTTCAGATTTAAGGTACCAATGTGTATGAAAAAGAAAGGATATAACCGTTAAGTATTACCAGTTTTGAATTATGTGAGACAGGGGTTTAGGATCTGAAAAATATTGGAAAACGGGGTAGCTTAGATAGCCATGAAGCGATTCTTGTAAGAGCGACAGTAAGGAAAACGTGTGGTTCATAGAACAGTTTGGAGTGAAAGGCGTAATTTTGACAGTAATGAGATTCATGTACCCAGGACAGTGTGCGTTGGATGGACCGAGGATGTGTTTTGCTGGATTCCAACAAATAATACAAGACAGAGGCGACGTCCTAAAGGGAGATGGGAAGGTGGCATAAGAAAACACGCAAGAGCGACATGAACTACGTGTAGCTGATTACTGTAATGCATGGAAAAGTCTAGCGGAAGGGCGTTCAAATGGTTCCAATGGCTCTGAGCACTATGGGACTCAACTTCTGAGGTCATCAGTCCCCTAGAACTTAGAACTACTTAAACCTAACTAACCTAAGGACACACACACATCGATGCGCGAGGCAGGATTCGAACCTGCGACCGTAGCGGTCTCGCGGTTCCAGACTGTAGCGCCTAGAACCGCACGGCCACTACGGCCGGCAGCGGAAGAGCGTGAAAGGGTTAATGACGATTATTTATTTGTATCAGGCGAGATCATTCATGCAGCGGACGATGGCAGCGCACCCGGCAGCAATTCGCGTATCGCCCGAACATCCAGAATTCTGTGGTAACGGCGCAGGCGGGCGAGGGAGGACCAAGGAGCCGCGGCGGCTGTGTAGCGGGCGAAGGGAAAGTTGCTTGTCCGGTTTGTCCCGTACCCGGGTCCCTCTGCCCCTACCTGCTTAGGATTCTGCACTGCCGCCAAATGATGCCCGCCTCCCATCTATTTCTGCTACAGACAAACACCAAGCTTGTGTATATCGACCGGAGTAGTCTCGGCTACAGTTGTTTGCTGAAACAATTTCCGTGTAAAAATTCTGATTTTAAAAGTTTCTGGCAGATTAAAACTGAGTGGCGATCTGGGATTCGAACCCGGATTCGTGGTCGAGTGCGAGTCCAGCTTTGCTACCAAGTTTCAAAACAGTTTGCACTCCGCTGCAGGGTGAGAGACTCATTCTGAAAAATTCTGATATACGGTCTGATTATAACTACAGTTAAACTTTCAAAACGCTGTAGAAATAACACCAGTGGACAGAATGACGTCAAAGTGCAACGGAATATTATCGGAGGAGGGGGAAAACGTATGGCAGAAAAAAATAATTAGTTACAAAATGTAGCAATAGATAGCGTTGTAAGCGTCATAATTTAATAGTGGTCGACTACAAATGACAAATGAATCACACAACAATGCCTAATAGAGATGGGCAAACTGAAACACGTAACTGTTTCGAAACAAATGAAACAGTACAATATAATGTTTCTATACGCTGTTTCGAAACAATGAAACAGTTTGTGTTTTGTAATCTAATAAACCTAGGCATTTTATTATCTTGAATGTCTACTGTATAAGTATGTCCATATAAACACAAATGAGGTGCAAGAGCGCTAATCATATCGCAGAAAGCATGAAACTATCACTTAGGCGTCTTGGCAGTTTCGCATTCCCTGCAGCAAATACGCTGCTTTCGTGTCGTGTGACTTTCATACTTTTCAATTTTTTGAGGACAGAAGACAGAAGAACCACCACGAACGGAACTGGAGGTGGGAGCAAACTGCAGAAACAACGGATATGCTACTGGGATTCCCACATTCTGTTAGTATGGGTAAAATACCCATCCTGTTAATTTCCATTCACACAAAGGGAATCATTGTGGATAATAGGCAGAGTCACTATAGACTCACAAATAACGCCAAATAATTCGAATAAATAACAAAATATAACAGAAAAAAATTTTGTCTTTCAAGGTGTTTCGAACCGTTACTATAAATTCACCATGTTTCCCAGCCCTTCCCGTTCACCATTACACTATTTTTTTTTTTTTAAATCTCATTTTGTTCGTATTCGTCATTTTGTTCGATATAGTTCGTTGCGTTTGGTCGGGGCGGACGTCACAAGACATCCGTTCAAATTAATCGTTGGTTCCTTGACTCAGTTCTTTTTATTACAGAGAGCACGCAGCCCTCTGACCAAACACGCTGAGCTACCGTGCCGGCTATCAGTGATAGGTCAAACAGATTGCTTGCAATTATACCTACATCAAATTTATGTAGATGTCTAATAACTGTCACTCTACGCCTTTTTTTATTCAAAATGTTGTAGGCTTACTTGCGTTTCTTAATATGATTACTGTACATGAACAGAGGAGCGTATGTTATAAAAAAGTGTAATTTAACTGAATGATTTTCACATATTTATTATTTTGAATGTGAATAGTATGCGTTGTTTTATTGTTTGTTAGTGTTTATAAAGCAGATGTTACGCCATTTCGTAATAGGACAGTCAGCTAGAAACGAAGCTTTATTTTCGGATATCTTAAGCTTCATGAAGTGTTATGTTGTGTTTCAGTACCTGTGCCGAGCCCGAATCTCGTCCGACACAAAGCGGAATGAAACATCACTGTTTCGATACAATTAATCCGTTCCAAGCACAGGTGGACTGAAACAGCCTTATTTTGAAACAACGATACAGTTTCTATGTCTGGCTCGAGATCGAATCTGGTCCGGTTATCCGAGACAGGGGCGGAATGAAACACCACTGTTTCGAAACAGTGAACCACAGCCGTTCCGAAACACTGAAACAGTTCCACGTATCGATACATTCTATCGAAACATAGAAACAGTGGCCAAGTCTAATGCCTAAGGTGTACGTTTGACGTTAAACAAATCGTACTACACAGTGTGCGTGGGTGTACAGTTGCGATACTGTTAGTTACGTAAGCCCATCCACCACGACAAGGTCATATGATACCGGATGGGAAAATCGGTGAGACCGAAAAACGCATAAAATCCATCTCTCACGACGATTTTTTACTCTTCTGAGGCCAAAAACCACATAAAAGCATAAGTCACATCCGATTTTAATGGTCCTGAGGCCAAAAACCGCATAAAAAGCGTCAATCAAAATCAAATCGGATTACTAATTTCCGTCTGACTGGCCCAAAACATGTTCAGTATGCTGATCACCGTTTTCTGCAACAAGTTGAAATCGAGAAACAGCATGTTCCACAACTGATCGAGGTCTTTCTGGGATCACGTTCAGAATGTGTTGCGCAATTAGTGCCTTCAATACAGCTAAGTTTGCAATCGGAACACTGAATACATCTTTCAGATATAGTCCAGTGAAACTGTCAGAAAAAAAGCGTGTACCTTGCAAAAGGTGGGGTAGAAGATTTTATTTTTTTAACTCGTTCATATTGTTGGAAAGGTTAGAAAACCAAGTTTTGCCAAAAAAATTTCTCTTGGGAAAACTTTCTGCAGTCAAAAAACTTCGAAAATTTCGGACTTTTTTCAGTTTTTTCAAAATATCTCAGTTCAATTTGCTCCTATCGCTTTGACGTCTACTTTCTTATTTAAAGAGCACAAAATTCTCTACAAATTTGATTCTTACCATTTTTTTTCTACTCCCAGTATCTAAGGCGCTACAGCGCGTCAAAAAATACCAATTTTTCAAATTTCGAGCAAAGAATAGTTGGTGACAATTTCCACGATGTAAAGTTCCGTATAAAAGATAAAGTTGTGACTCTCCTTTCTGTGTTCAATTCTGTAAAAGCTGGGAGCACTAAAATTACTCCTGTTGATCCTTTAACTCTTTTCCAAAGGATTTGTTTAATGAAACAAAGTGAAGAAGAGTTAAAAGCCTTTATGAAATATGAACTTGCTCCTTACCCAATGTCCCTATTCTCAGAAAAAGGCATGTGAAAAGGAACAAAATCTTCATTCTACAATGCCTTCGTTCCACTGGAAGATGTGAAGTCAGGTGGACCGAGTAAATTTTTTGTCATTGATGGAGGGTACCTTATCCACAAAGTGACTTGGACTCGAAATGTTTGCTTCAAGTCAATAGCCCAAAGCTATGTTTCTTACCTGCAAAGTCATTTTGGATCTCAATTTGCTATTGTATTTGATGGGTATCCATGTGATGGAGACAAATGTAGCACAAAGTGTGCTGAGAGGATTCGTAGGTCCAAACAACATTCTTCGGTTGACGTTGCGGTTGAATCAGAGATGGTGAACCAAGTCCCTCAGGACAAGTTCTTGTACAACGAACGAAACAAGATGCGTTTGATCACACTTCTTAAAATGGAATTTCTGGAGTGTAGCATTGAAGTGCACCAGGTACAAGAAGATGCTGACATTATAATTTTAACATCTGCCATTTCAAGAACCAAAGATTTTGGAAGTGTCATTGTAGGAGAAGATATTGACCTGCTTGTGCTCATGACCGGTTTGGGGCAAGGCATTGAAAACTTATTTTTCTTAAAGCCAGGAAGAGGAAATGCAGAAGACAAGTGGTTTTCCTCTGTATCTTACAAGTTTGACAGTGAATATATTCTGTTCACTCACGCCTTTAGCGGATGTGATACATCTGATTTTTTTGGTCAAGGAAAAATTAAGTGCTGCAGTATTGTTGCGAAAAATGAACACCTAACCTCAGCACTTTGCACGTTCAATAAACCACATGCTACCCGTGAAGAAATAATAACTGCAGGAGAACAGGTTACTATCGCATTGTGTAGTGGAGGTGTCAGCAGTTCCCACACACTAGACCATTTGCGGTACCAGCTATTCGCCAAGTCTGCCACAAAAAGCAAACTGAATCTTGCACAGTTGCCACCTACACAAGATGCTGCACAACATCATTCGTTGCGGACTTACCAACAAGTCCAAAGTTGGATGGGAAACTGGGAACCTCCTGAGAAATGGGGCTGGAATCAGAGTGACCACGGTTCAATACCCGTTATAATGAGCCAAGATCCAGCACCTGAAGCACTTCTTCACATTGTTTCATGCTCATGCAAGCTGAACTGTGGCGGAGCGTGCTCCTGCAGAAAAGTGGGTTTGAAATGTTCTTCAATGTGCAAGAAATGTATTGGGGTCAACTGTGAAAACGTGCCAAAGTTTTTATATGAAGACAGTGAAGAAGATGTTATGAAGAATGTTGAAGAAACCGCTGACGAAACCAACGAACTTGCTGAGGCTGACTCGCTGTTTAAAGAAGAGGTCAATCTGGGATCAACTGTATGTACAGACCCTGAATCCGTA
Source organism: Schistocerca americana (assembly GCF_021461395.2). Lineage (NCBI taxonomy): Eukaryota > Metazoa > Arthropoda > Insecta > Orthoptera > Acrididae > Schistocerca > Schistocerca americana. Next base: position 127,496,267 of record NC_060123.1, on the reverse strand, counting down.
ACTCAAGGTATTTCTGGTGACACTGAGGGACCTGGCCCATCAAAACGTTGGAAGTGATGCTCATATCTGTCTCAAGTGCGCTTAAGTGCAATATTACAAGTATTACACCCAGAACTGTCAGAATTTATAGTAACTGACAATGCATTTTAATTGTAACAAAGCTACTTATTTTTAATGTCAACTGTGTGGCTTTTATACACAAGAATAATTACCTACCTAATTAGGTTGCCTATTGCAGCTAATAATAGTTCAGTTTCCTGAGACAATTTATTTTGTGTGTGTGTGTGTGTGTGTGTGTGTGTGTGTGTGTGTGTGTGTGTGTGTGTGTGTGTTTATGTGTCTCTTAGGCCCATAGTGAACTTCAGGTAGTGATGCAAGAATCATAATAGTTGGGTGCCCAGCAATCCTCATGTTGCATACAGACAAATTGAATACCTGAAAGTGAGGTGGTAAATTCCAACTTATAACATGATGCATGATGTATTTATACTACACAAACAGAAACTGAAAAAAATAGTGTTCAAAAATAAGGTATCTTGCCACTATGCTCAAAATTTGAAAAATTGGTATTTTTTGAGGCGCTGTAGCGCCTTAGATATTGGGAGTAGAAAAAAATGGCAACAATCAAATTTGTAGAGAATTTTGTGCTCTTTAAAAAATAAAATAGACGTTAAAGCGATAGGAACAAATGAAACTGAGATATTTTGAAAAAACTGAAAAAAGTCCGACATTTTCGAAGTTTTTTGACTGCAGAAAGTTTTCCCAAGCGAAATTTTGTTGGTAAAACTCGGTTTTATAATCTTTCCAACCATATGAACGAGTTGAAAAAAATAAACTCTTCTACCCCACCTTTTGCAAGGTATATCTACTATTTGACTGGACTAATAGCCCCACAGCCAGAAGTCACACGGGTTAAGATCAGGTGATCGGGACGGCCAGGCTGTAGGGAAATGGCGGCTGATAATTCTAGCATTTCCGAAATGGCGCTTCAGCAGCTGCTTAATTGGATTTGCAATGTGCAGAGGTGCGCCATCTTGCATAGAAATGATCCCGTCCACACATCCACGCTGTTGGAGAGCTAGAATGACGTGGTTGCTCAAAAGACACTCATAGCGCTTACCAGTGACGGTACAGGTAACAGGACTGGGAGCACCTGTCTCTTCGTAAAAGTATGGCCCTATGATAAATGATGCCGTAAACCCGCACCACACAGTGACCTTGTCAGGATTAAGTGGTATTGGTTGATATTCGTGTGGATTTTCCGTTGCCCATCTCCGACAGTTCTGTGTATTGACACATCCTGTCAGATGGAAGTGGGCTTCGTCTCTCCACAAAATCTTCCTCAGGCAATCATTGTCCACTTACGTGCGAGCAATAAATTCTAAAGCAAAGGTCTCTCTTGCTGGCAGGTCAACAGGAAGCAACTAGTGCACATGGGTAATTTTGAAAGGATAGCAAACAAGGATGTTTCGTAGTATTTTACGCACCGTGCTCACGCGTATGTCCAATGTTTGGGCAATTCTCCGTGCACTACACGTTTGCACACCACCACTCGTCTCCTCCTGCACTGCTGTGGCCACTGCTTCCACTGACGTTGAATCAATTCGTTTCCTGCCTCTACCAGGTTGCACACCAAAAGAACCCGTCTTTTCGAATTTACGAATCATTTTTTCCAGACCCACGGCAGTCATCGGACCAACGCCTTTTTTTCAAAGCCTTCAGTGTCCGGAACTTCTGCAGAGTGACGTGTGCACAGTCATCATTCTTGTAATACAACTTTACAGAGCGCGATCCTGTATTGATACAGTCATGGCGAACGTCGCAGACGCGAAAGGAGGAAAAGCCGTGTACCCGGCGCGTTTATACCAACTTCAATGGGTCGTGCGCATGACATGTGTTTTCATTTGCGTATTCTGACACATACAGCGCCATCTGTTGATCAATTTTCACACTGTTTTTTCTTCTGCCATACGTTTTCGCCCTTCTCCGATAATATGCCGTTGAAATTTGACGTCATTCTGAGCAGTGGTGTTATTTCTACAGCGTTTTGAAAGTTTAACTTTAATTACAATCACTCGGTATATCGACCTTAGTTGTTTCGGGTACAACTGTTTGTTGAAACAATTCCGGTACAAAAAATTTGATTTGAAAACTTTCTGGCAGATTAAAATTGTGTGGCGATTTGGGATTCGAATCCGGGTTCGTGCTGGAGCCCCAGACCACTTCACAGTTCTGATCTGCCAGGAATTTTCAAAGCAGTGCGCACATCGCTACAGAGTGACAGATTCAGTCTGAAAAGCCGGCCGAAGTGGCCGTGCGGTTAAAGGCGCTGCAGTCTGGAACCGCAAGACCGCTACGGTCGCAGGTTCGAATCCTGCCTCGGGCATGGATGTTTGTGATGTCCTTAGGTTAGTTAGGTTTAACTAGTTCTAAGTTCTAGGGGACTAATGACCTCAGCAGTTGAGTCCCATAGTGCTCAGGGCCATTTGAACCATTCAGTCTGAAAAATTCTGATATTGCTAGTGGAATGATGGTAGCGGGAGCTCTTGGAGCAAGAAACTGGATCAAGTGAGAAAGGAATATTTAATTATAAAAAAACAGTAGAAGAGTTATGCAGTGTAGAAAGTGCAATAAGGAATAGAATTCTCTTGAATTAAACGCCACTGTCAAATAACTGACAATGAATAGACTGTTCAGCTGACAACAGAAGCAATTGAATCGATTATCTCTCAATATGAAGTTTCCATACGAAGAATTTTATGGCACAAGTGAACTGGAGTCACTGAATCAAATTAATAAATCGAGGGGGGGTGTAATCAGTGAAGGTCCAGTGACATCAAATGATTTCGTTGAAAACCGTTTGGAAATGTTGAACGCGCTACGCAATGAATATGTCTAGAATACAGCGTGACAAATGCAAATTAGTTCCAGATTTCACTCCAACTAACTCCAGTTTACACTCATGTTCAGAGAAAACAGAACACCGTGAACGACTAGAGGTAGGACGGTCATATTCACAGGACATGTACATTAGTACGTTGTGCAGAAAATATTGGGATTTCAGTCACCTCAGTTCAGCATGTGTCCTGTTACCTAGTACGCACAGGATCGGCCACGGGCCCTGAGAACTTGTTCTATGCGTGATGGCATCGTTGCGTATAAGGCGCGAATGGTGTCCTGTGGTAGAACCACCCATGCTGCATTCACCTGGTTCCAAAGCTCATCTGTGATGGTTGTCATTGGGCCACAACGCTGCACCTGTCGTTTTACCACATCCCACACATTTTCGATTGCCGACAAGTCTGGCGATCTGGCAGGCCAGGGCAAAAGGCTGACATCCTGTGACAACAGGAAGACACGTGTTCGCGCAACAACATGTGGTCGCGCAGGGTCTTTCTGAAAAATTGCGACTGGGATGTTGTTCAGAAAGGGTATGGCTACGGGTCGCAGGAGGTCGTTCACGTAGGTCACGCTGGTGACAGCGTTCTGTTCACGCACCAGTTGTGATTTATGGTTGTACCCAATAGCAGCCCACACTATAAGACCTTGAGTTGGCCCTGTATGTCTTGTGCGAATGCAGTCACTCTTATGTCGCTCCCACTGTCTGCGGCGTACCAAAACGCGACCATCATTTTCAAACAAACAGAACCTACATCCGTCCGAAAACACTGTTTGATGGCATTCCTGTCCCCAGCGATGGCGCCGGCCGCTGTGACGGAGCGGTTCTAGGCGCTTCAGTGCGGAGCCGCGCTGCTGCTACGATCGCAGGTTCAAATCCTGCCTCGAGCATGGATGTGTGTGATGTTCTTATGTTAGTTAGGTTTAAGCAGTTCTAAGCTCTAGGCGACTGATGACCTCAGAAGTTAAGTCCCATAGTGCTCAGAGCCATTTGAACCATTTTAACACAGCGATGGCATTCCATACACCATTGCCGTCTAGCATATACACTCCTGGAAATGGAAAAAAGAACACATTGACACCGGTGTGTCAGACCCACCATACTTGCTCCGGACACTGCGAGAGGGCTGTACAAGCAATGATCACACGCACGGCACAGCGGACACACCAGGAACCGCGGTGTTGGCCGTCGAATGGCGCTAGCTGCGCAGCATTTGTGCACCGCCGCCGTCAGTGTCAGCCAGTTTGCCGTGGCATACGGAGCTCCATCGCAGTCTTTAACACTGGTAGCATGCTGCGACAGCGTGGACGTGAACCGTATGTGCAGTTGACGGACTTTGAGCGAGGGCGTATAGTGGGCATGCGGGAGGCCGGGTGGACGTACCGCCGAATTGCTCAACACGTGGGGCGTGAGGTCTCCACAGTACATCGATGTTGTCGCCAGTGGTCGGCGGAAGGTGCAAGTGCCCGTCGACCTGGGACCGGACCGCAGCGACGCACAGATGCACGCCAAGACCGTAGGATCCTACGCAGTGCCGTAGGGGACCGCACCGCCATTTCCCAGCAAATTAGGGACACTGTTGCTCCTGGGGTATCGGCGAGGACCATTCGCAACCGTCTCCATGAAGCTGGGCTACGGTCCCGCACACCGTTAGGCCGTCTTCCGCTCACGCTCCAACATCGTGCAGCCCGCCTCCAGTGGTGTCGCGACAGGCGTGAATGGAGGGACGAATGGAGACGTGTCGTCTTCAGCGATGAGAGTCGCTTCTGCCTTGGTGCCAATGATGGTCGTATGCGTGTTTGGCGCCGTGCAGGTGAGCGCCACAATCAGGACTGCATACGACCGACGCACACAGGGCCAACACCCGGCATCATGGTGTGGGGAGCGATCTCCTACACTGGCCGTACACCACTGGTGATCGTCGAGGGGACACTGAATAGTGCACGGTACATCCAAACCGTCATCGAACCCATCGTTCAACCATTCCTAGACCAGCAAGGGAACTTGCTGTTCCAACAGGACAATGCACGTCCGCATGTATCCCGTGCCACCCAACGTGCTCTAGAAGGTGTAAGTCAACTACCCTGGCCAGCAAGATCTCCGGATCTGTCCCCCATTGAGCATGTTTGGGACTGGATGAAGCGTCGTCTCACGCGGTCTGCACGTCCAGCACGAACGCTGGTCCAACTGAGGCGCCAGGTGGAAATGGCATGGCAAGCCGTTCCACAGGACTACATCCAGCATCTCTACGATCGTTTCCATGGGAGAATAGCAGCCTGCATTGCTGCGAAAGGTGGATATACACTGTACTAGTGCCGACATTGTGCATGCTCTGTTGCCTGTGTCTATGTGCCTGTGGTTCTGTCAGTGTGATCATGTGATGTATCTGACCCCAGGAATGTGTCAATAAAGTTTCCCCTTCCTGGGACAATGAATTCACGGTGTTCTTATTTCAATTTCCAGGAGTGTATTTTTGCACATTCTTCAAAGGTAGACGGAGAAGTGGTTTTTGCACATTCTTCAAAGGTAGACGGAGAAGTGGACAATGGTCTTGTAACCCTGCCCTAACAGCGACGCACTGTCTTTCCTGATAGTGTACGATGTGTTACATTGTTCCGTCTCAGGCGCTGCAGTCAGGGACTGTGAAGCTGGTCCCGGCGGAGGTTCGAGTCCTCCCTCGGGCATGGGTGTGTGTGTTTGTCCTTAGGATAATTTAGGTTAAGTAGTGCGTAAGCTAAGGGACTGATGACCTTAGGAGTTAAGTCCCGTAAGATTTCACACACATGTTACACTGTTCCACTGCTGCGCCAGAGCCGAGGAGGACGCAGATCTGCCCTGCAATGCCATTCAGATGAAGTGTAGGTCTTCTCGATGGGTGGTCTGCGTGGTACGACGTGACCCATCTCGTCCTGTTCTACGGCCTTCCCTGAACCATTCTGTACACACCCGTTGCACTGCCACAACACTTCGTCCCACACGAACAGCAATTTCACGGAAAGATGCGTGACATTTTCTCCTGCCAATAATGCACCCTCTTTCAAACTCATCGATTCCACGGTACAGTTCGCGCATACGCTTGCGAGGCATCCTGAACGTCTGCGCAAGTCACACTGGTCCATTAACTTTGGTTTATAGCGGCAATGAGAGCTGCAGGCACGCTTTACCGGTAGGTGGTGTTGTGCCGCTATATCGATGTTGACCCTGAATCCGCGCGCCGACATAGTTCAAATGCTAATCATTTATGTAGAACATACTAATGTCCATGTCCTGTGAAGAAGAACGGTCGTCCAAGGGTTTCGGTTTTTTTTCTGTATATCCTAACATTAGTGGAATCCATACTCATCCACAAAATCTGATCTCCCACCCTACCTACGCCGTGGGAGAAGCTCTGACTGCGCCGGCCGAGGTGGCCGAGCGGTTCTAGGTGCTACAGTCTGGCACCGCGCGACCGCTACGGTCGCAGGCTCGAATCCTGCCTCGGGCATGGGTGAGTGTGATCTCCTTAGGTTAGGTTTAAGTAGTTAAGTCCCATAGTGCTCAGAGCGATTTAACCATTTGAAGCTCTCACTGCAGTGTTCAGATAACATAGGAGGATACGTCAGCAAAAATCGAAGTCTGAGTGAGACCTGAAGGCATACATGATCACGGCTACTGGTCACGATCAGCAGTGACCCAGGTTCTAATCCCAGTCTGGCACCAATTTTTCACTGTCACGACATTTTCAGTAATATTTTACAGTTGCCTTACTTCGGGAATTATACAGGGAGGTCTATTGATCGTGACCAGGGCACGTCCTCACGAAATAAGCGTCAAACGGAAAAGCTACAAAGAACGAAACTTGTCTAGCCTGAAGGGGGAAACCAGATGGCGCTATGGATGGCCCGCTAGATGGCGCTGCCATAGGTCAAACGGATATCAACTGCGTTTTCTTAAATAGAAACCCCCATTTTTTATTACATATTCGTTTAGTACCTAAGGAAATATGAATGTTTTAGTTGGGCCACTTCTTTCGCTTTGTGATACATGGCGCTGTAATAGTCACAAACATACCGCTCACAATTTTAGACGAACAGTTGGTAACCCGTAGGTTTTTTTAAATTAAAATACAGAACGTAGGTACGTTTGAACATTTTATTTCGGTTGTTCCAATGTGATATATGTAACTTTGTGAACTTATCGTTTCTGAGAACGCATGCTGTTACAGCGTGATTACTTGTAAATACCACATTAATGCAATAAATGTTCAAAATGATGTCCGTCAACCTCAATGCATTTTGCAATACGTGTAACGACATTCTTCTCAACAGCGAGTAGTTGGCCTTCCGTAATGTTCGCACATGCATTGACAATGCGCTGACGCAGGTTGTCAGGCGTTGTCGGTGGATCACGATAGCAAATATCCTTCAACTTTCCCTAGAGAAAGAAATCCGGGGACGTCAGATCCGGTGAGCGTGCTGGCCATGGTATGGTGCTTCGACGACCAATCCACCTGTTATGAAATATACTATTCAATACCGCTTCAACCGCACGCGAGCTATGTGCCGGACATCCATTGTGTTGGAAGTACATCGCCATTCTGTTATGCAGTGAAACATCTTGTAGTAACATCGGTAGAACATGACATCGAAAATCAGCATACATTGCACCATTTAGATTGCCATCGATAAAATGGGGGCCAGTTATCCTTCCTCCCATAATGCCGCACCATACAAGGTCGCTGATGTTCCACTTGTCGCAGCTATCGTGGATTTTCCGTTGCCCAATAGTGCATATTATGCCGGTTTACGTTACCGCGGTTGGTTTGGTTGGTTTGTTTTCGGGAAGGAGACCAGACAGCGAGGTCATCGGTCTCATCCGATTAGGGAAGGACGGGGAAGGAAGTCGGCCGTGCCCTTTGAAAGGAACCATCCCGGCATTTGCCTGGAGCGATTTAGGGAAATCACGGAAAACCTAAATCAGGACGGCCGGACGCGGGATTGAACCGTCGTCCTCCCGAAGGCGAGTCCAGTGTTTAACCACTGCACCACCTCGCTCGGTCCGCGGTTGGTGAATGACGCTTCGTCGCTAAATAGAACGCGTGCAAAAAATTTGTCATCGTCCCGTAATTTCTCTTGTGCCCAGTGGCAGAACTGTACCGACGTTCAAAGTCGTCGCCACGCAATTCCTGGTGCATAGAAATATGGAACGGGTGCAATCGATGTTGATGTAGCATTCTCAACACCGACGTTTTTGAGATTCCCGATTCTCGCGCAATTTGCCTGCTACTAATGTGCAGATTAGCCTCGACAGCAGCTAAAACACCTACTTGGGCATCATCATTTGTTGCAGGTCGTGGTTGACATTTCACATGTGGCTGAACACTTCCTGTTTTCTTAAATAACGTAACTATCCGGCAAACGGTCCGGACACTTGGATGACGTCGTCCAGGATACCGAGCAGCATACATAGCACACGCCCGTTGGGCATTTTGATCACAATAGCCATACATCAACACGATATCGACCTTTTCCGCAATTGGTAAACGGTCCATTTTAACACGGGTAATGTATCACGAAGCAAATACCGTCCGCACTGGCGGAATGTTACGTGATACCACGTACTTATACGTTTGTGACTATTACAGCGCCATCTATCACAAAGCAGAAAAAAATGGCCCAAATTAATCATTCATATTTCTTTACGTACTACACGAATATGTAATAAAAAATGGGGGTTCCTACTAAAAAAAAAACGCAGTTGATATCCGTTTGACCTTTGGCAGCGCCATTTAGCGGGCCATCCATAGCGCCATCTGGTTTTCCCCTTCAAGCTAGACAAGTTTCGCCCTTTGTAGTTTTTTCGTTTGACGCTTATTTCGTGAGATATTTGCCCCGGTCACTATCAATGAACCACCCTGTATATCCCTACATTAGGGGAAGCCATAGTCATCCACAAAATCTGATCTCCCAGTGATGCTAATCCTACCTACGCCGTGGGAGAACCTCCGATTGCAGTGTTCAAAAAATGGTTCAAATGGCTCTGAGCACTATGGGACTCAACTGCTGTGGTCATCAGTCCCCTAGAACTTAGAACTACTTAGACCTCACTAACCTAAGGACATCACACACATCCATGCCCGAGGCAGGATTCGAACTTGCGACCGCAGCAGTCGCACGGTTCCGGACTGCGCGCCTAGAACCGCGAGACCACCGCGGCCGGCTTGCAGTGTTCAGATAACATAGGAGGATACGTCAGTGAATATAAAAGTCTGAGTGAGGCCTGAAGGCATACATGGTTAAGGCAGGGAGTAAGGCACCAATTATTCACTGTCACGACATTTTCAGTACAATTTTACAGTTGCCTTACTTCGGGGATTACGTATGAACAAGAGATCTGCCCCAGCTTCGCACGGATAGCATCACTTACGTACAGCCAGACGACTTGTATGGCATAGTGTTAGTAAATTTTGCAGGGTGAACATTAATAATACCGACAAACTGCAGGGACGGAGTCCTGCCTGGAATTGGAGGAAAAAAGGCCATATGAAAATGTGTCCGGAAATGGACGGCGTGCGTGCAACGACAGCAAATCGTCCCAGAACACAGTAAGGAGCTGCATCGCATCCACGTCACAACAGATGCCGAAAGTGGCCCCAGTGGAACTGCAGGTGACAGGGACAGTGGCAGCTGTCATGCAGCATACAAATAATCGTACTTTGGCTTACACCACGTTGGCGGCCACTTGCCTGGAACTTGTACTTGGATTCGGCTCAATATCCTGTAGAAGCCGGTCCCCCACATCTGGTGTACGCACAGACCGCCACCTCCCTGCGCATTCGTCTGTCTGGAAGGACCCACGATCACACAAACGCCCAAAAAGGGCTTGAAATGTTGTGCGATGTAGTTGGTGTCTGTTAGGACACCTGTTTTGGTACAGCCGCGCTGCCTCTCGACCGTTTCCCTCTACTTGGCCGTAGACATACACCCGATTTGAATACCGGACCGTTCTGCTGCTTACAGTACGCTGTGTCAATCACACAGCCTGCAACACACAAGGGACACAAGACACGTGGTCAGAGGTACTTCCATTCGTCAGCCCTATTTACCGTGGTACGTGTTTCTGGACACGTCTTCCTACGACCCTTTTTCCTCCACTTCCAGTCATGAGTCCGTCCTTTCAGTTTGTCGTTTTCATTTATGTTCACCCTGTAAACACAAACCCTCCTTCTACATCTACATCTACATCTACATCTACATCTACATCCATACTCCGCAAGCCACCTGACGGTGTGTGGCGGAGGGTACCTTGAGTACCTCTATCGGTTCTCCCTTCTATTCCAGTCTCGTATTGCTCGTGGAAAGAAGGATTGACGGTATGCCTCTGTGTGGGCTCTAATCTCTCTGATTTTATCCTCATGGTCTCCTCGCGAGATATACGTAGGAGGGAGCAATATACTGCTTGACTCCTCGGTGAAGGTATGTTCTCGAAACTTCAACAAAAGCCCGTACCGAGCTACTGAGCGTCTCTCTTGCAGAGTCTTCCACTGGAGTTTATCTATCATCTCCGTAACGCTTTCGCGATTACTAAATGATCCTGTAACGAAGCGCGCTGCTCTCCGTTGAATCTTCTCTATCTCTTCTATCAACCCTATCTGGTACGGATCCCACACCGCTGAGCAGTATTCAAGCAGTGGGCGAACAAGCGTACTGTAACCTATTTCCTTTGTTTTCGGATTGCATTTCCTTAGGATTCTTCCAATGAATCTCAGTCTGGCATCTGCTTCACCGACGATCAACTTTATATTATCATTCTATTTTAAATCACTCCTAATGCGTACTCCCAGATAATTTATGGAATTAACTGCTTCCCATTGCTGACCTGCTATATTGTAGCTAAATGATAAAGGATCTTTCTTTCTATGTATTCGCAGCACATTACACTTGTCTACATTGAGATTCAATTGCCATTCCCTGCACCATGCGTCAATTCGCTGCAGATCCTCCTGCATTTCAGTACAATTTGCCATTGTTACAACCTCTCGATATACCACAGCATCATCCGCAAAAAGCCTCAGTGAACTTCCGATGTCATCCACAAGGTCATTTATGTATATTGTGAATAGCAAAGGTCCTACGACACTCCTCTGCGGCACACCTGAAATAACTCTTACTTCGGAAGACTTCTCTCCATTGAGAATGACATGCTGCGTTCTGTTATCTAGGAACTCTTCAATCCAATCACACAATTGGTCTGATAGTTCATATGCTCTTACTCTGTTCATTAAATGACTGTGGGGAACTGTATCGAACGCCTTGCGGAAGTCAAGAAACACGGCATCTACCTGGGAACCCGTGTCTATGGCCCTCTGAGTCTCGTGGACGAATAGCGCGAGCTGGGTTTCACACGATCGTCTTTTTCGAAACCCATGCTGATTCCTACAGAGTAGATTTCTAGTCTCCAGAAAAGTCATTATACTCGAACTCCTACTGGGCTTCCTCGTGAAGCATTCTGTTTGTGACAACCGTGTCAAAATCCCTTCAGTAATTTCTGAGAAGTAGCCTTCACATACAGACAGAAAGAGCCGCGTAGGGTTTATCTTATGTACAGATGGCAAGAAGAATAGGCCATGTCAAAAGTCAATAGGAAAAGACATTAGGTGCACGTGTAAGTTACAGTCCCAGCTAACTCCTGGTTTAAAGGCTGTCGCCTATCGAGGGGAACCATAACTACGTTTTGCAGAATAAGATTTGGTCAAGGCTGTTTCTCTCTCAAGCCTGTATAGACTTAGCATATAGGGAACGCCATTCTGTGATAATGTGCCGATCGAGGATATACGTCAGCGTTCTCATGTAGCAAACATAAAGCTGCTAGGAGACGTTCTTGCGACAACTGAGAGTATTACACGTTCAGTTGCCCCAAAGCGTCGATTTAATATTCAACCAGGGCAATTCCAAAGTTTTAACAGCATTTACTGGGCACCCATCAAGAGTTGTGTTTATGTGTAGTTTCAAATCCTTGTGTGACGTAGTCAGGAAAAATTAAAATGTATTATTTAAATATGTGTTACCATTTGCTTCGAATTTTAGTTGGCCTGTTGAGTAAAGTTTAATCGTAATGTAAATCTTAAAACATATTACGTAATCGTTGGAAACAGGAGAAATTTGCACAAGGAAGTAAAGTTCCAAGAGAGAAAAAAAAAATACTTTTTCAGGTTTGCCAATGAAGTTGTAATTCTGTCAAAGACGGCAAAAGATCTGGAAAAGCAGTTGAACGAAATTGATAATGTCTTGTTGTTACACACTTTATTCTTCTACTTGCTGGGAATTTTCCCTATTAATAAAATGTACAATATGTACGCAAGAATTTGTGTGTATCTTGTTTAATCTCCAGATCCAGAATTAAATTGTTGAAGAGGATACACATGTAAATTTACCAGGCACATTTTCAAATTCCAAGACTGTTAGATAAATGGTCGTTAAAAAATTTAGGATGCTTCTTCTGTATACAGACTGAAGCGGCGAGTGAGAACTTGTACCAAGGCCGGGAATCGAACCCGGGTTTTCTGCTTACTGTTAGCCAGTAGGCGATCTTGGCACAGCGGTTCACACAGCCTTGTTCTTCGTTCCATATTCTCACTACCGCCCCAGTCTGCTTTAAAGTCTCCCTTACACACGAACAGAATCCCCGAGGTTCTCAGAGTTGTGGAATAGCACCTCATCATCGAACGTAAATACGGGATCCAGACTGGAAACTAGGTGCAGATTTCAGAGACCTTACTGGTATCATACAGATATGATTTTGAGTGTGTAGACTCTTTTTTTTTTCTCAATGCAAACTGTTTCTGTAGCAGTTTGTTCATTACAGTTGTGTATTGTTTCAGAATTCCAGCATTCTTGCTTTGAATTTTCCCTTAATTTTCGTGTGGACAGAATGTAAAACACAGAAACAAAAATAACACGGTTTACACCAAAATTCAACATTAGCTTGCCTTTGCAGATTTTTCACGTTGTTACTATCAAACATTGTGTTAAGTGACTGCGTGCAAATTATCCAGATGCCCTCAGAAAGTCATGACACAATTGTAACCTAATTTATTTATAAATCTTAAAATACAGGTAGACATTCTAAATTCATTGTTTCTAGTTGCCTTGGGTATCGCTTTTATTTTTTTATCTGCTTCTCATCCAGCGTAAAATAAGACTTGCTTGTTACACTCTAGTTACAGTATTAGCGACATGTTACATGACTACCCCTCTCCAAATCCATTTCTCGAGTCGACCAATCATAACTAATCCGATTCACGAACGATGGCGATTGACTCAGGTCGAGCCCCGGTTAGGAATGAAATTGTTGACGGTTCCAAGCGACAGTTACGATACCCTAACAAACGTGCTTTGCGATTGAGGAAAGAGTGTATCCAGCATATCGTGTGCTTGTCTTGGCTTATGCAGAATTTGTCGCTTACAAGCATCATCAGCGATGACGATTTGTAACGAATGGAATAAAAAATAACTAAATTCGCTACGATCACATCTGATACTCGCATCGGCTACGACATTCACAGCAGTACGCTCCTTGGTTGTCAGGAAATGCGTGGCGTAGGTGCGCTGGAGGAGCCTGAACTCGGCCGCCATCGTTCGTGACCCCAACCAGTAAATTCATTATGTCAAATTATAATTTACGTGTTCCATCAGTATCAAATTCGATACAGACAATGAAGGATGTAACGGACAACAATGACAAAACACAAATTTTATTGTTTATCGTTGCACATGTTCTTTCTTCAAAAGTTTCAAGCTGCACCTTTAACTCAGAAAAATCACATATGCCACGACACACACTGAATTTCTTCACGCCGAAACTTCAGGTGTACTGTAAACGCGGTGTGGATGGTTCAGCTACACAAAATTAAGCGGTAAGTGCAATTCCATCGCGGTTATATTGAAACACACACCTCAATCAGAGAGATTAGAGCCCACACAGAGGCATACCGACAATCTCTTTCCACGAACAATACGAGACTGGAATAGAAGGGAGAACCGATAGAGGTACTCAAGGTACCCTCCGCCACACACCGTCAGGTGGCTTGCGGAGTATGGATGTAGATGTAGATGTAGATGTGGATGTCTTGAAAAGAGTTTAGAAGGTGAACATGGAGTAAAACGGGGGTAATCGATTGTAGTCGGAATAAGTTAGTTGAGTGTAGCAGAATTAGATCGGGAAGAAGAGTAGGAGAGTTGTGTTACTCTTGCAACGAAGTAACTGACGCCGATAGAAGAGGATCTAAAATGCAGGCTTAGAATAGCAAGAAAAGGTTTTCTGAAAACGAGAATTTCTTTGAAAGTACGACTGTCAGCCTGGAGTGTCGCTTTATATGAAGTCAAACAAGTACGACAATAAACTGTACATACAAAAGAGTCAGCTTTCGAAAAGTAGTTTTATAAAATAACTGTAAAGATTATGAGGGTACACCACATAGCTAATGAAGGGATGCTGAATCGAATAGGGGAGAAAATGAATTAATGGCACAATTGACTAAAAGAACAGATGAGTTGATAGGACATATCCTGAGGCGTGAAGTAACAGTTACTTTGTTAATGGAGAGAAGTGTGGAGGATAAAGATTTTTTGGGGTAGACTAAGGCTTGAATGCAAGAAGCAGGTTCAAAGTGACGTATGTTGCCATTACTATGCAGAGTTTAAAAGTATTGTGCAGGGCAGACTAGAATAAAGAAATGCATCAAAATTGTCTGTGGACTGAAGACCACAACAGCAATAGGATGACTGCAAGATCATCTAATTAATAAAAAAAATGTAAAGTCATAAATTTAAAAATATATATATATATATATGAAATGATCGTATGGCATTGCTGGCCGGGAGGCCCCATGCGGGGAAGTTCGGCCGCCGTATTGCAAGTCCTTTTAGTTGACGCCACTTCGGCGACTTGCGAGTCAATGATGATGAAATGATGATGGACACACAACATCCAGTCATCACGAGGTAGAGAAAATCCCTAACCCCGCCCCATATATATATATATATATATATATATATATATATATATATATATATATATATATATATTATTATTATTATTATTATTCACGTTTGGGCCCTACTGGACCACGCGAAGTACAATCACGGGGCATTCAGTTATTTTCTTTTAGACTTTCTCTCTGCCCAAATTGTTTTCATTCTCTCGGAATGAGCTCTTTTCCTTTCATCAGACCATGTGGTTCCAGTTTTCTTTGGTTTTTCAGCTTGACCAACTACCCAGTCATGAATTTTTTGCCTAAATAATTTTCTGTCTTGAATTTCATCTTGTTTTATATCTGCCTCTTTCATGTCCTCTTTTATAGCAGCAATCCATTTTATTGTCTCAAATTTAGCTTTACTTCGATTTTCGTAGAATTCCACTACTTGTTTAGTTAGTCTGGTAGCATCCATTCTTTTAATATGCCCATAAAATTTTAATCTGCGTTTTTTCATATCCGAATATATGCTGGTGTATTGTTGAATTTCACTATTTGCTCTTAGCCTGTATGTTCCTTCTTCAGTATATTTTGGACCTAGAATTTTTCTGATTACTTTTCTTTCTCTTTTTTGGATATATATATATATATATATATATATATATATATATATATATATATACGCGCTAGGCACCATGAATTTTTGCGTCCAAACGATTCGATATGAAACTGTTCCTTCTCTCTGAGCTGTGGAACTTAACTAATCTCGCCGTCACAATAAAGCTCTTCCTCATTTGAGTTTCCGCACCATATCCTGCTCAGGCTGTGAGTACTGTTAGCTGTTCCTTAATTGTGACTGAATGGAAATGCATAGACGTTTGAAAAACTCCACAGTAACCGTTCACACACGCTTATGTGCATGCGAGCGTCCTACGGCCCTTACCTCTTCCCACATTTAACCCTCCGCCTCTTCTATCCTTCCAGACGCCATCCTTTAAACCTCTGTTTTTCATGACAAAGCCCTTTTCTAACATGTTGGTAGTCGTCGTCTTTTTCTTTCTCTGTTGAAACAAGCATTATTTCACTCTCATCAGGAGGCACAACAGCTGAAGGCTGTGATCCACAGGGAGAATCTTAAGGAAAGAAGTGGCTTACGAAACACTTGTTCGAGCGATTCTCAAGTACTGATCATCAGTCTGGAACCATTACCAATTCGGACTATAAAAAGCGGTAGAGCAGACCCGACGAAAAGTAAGGTGTTTCTTCACGGGATCATTTAGAGCTCGCGAGAGTGTAGATTGTTTGCAGATGATGCTGTCATTTACCGTCTTGCAAAGCCATCAGATGATCAAAACGAATTACAAAATGATTTAGATAAGATATCTGTATGGTGCGAAAAGTGGCAATTGACCCTGAATAAGGAAAAGTGTGAAGTTATTCACATGAGTACTAAAAGAAATCAGCCAAATTTCGATTACGCGATAAGTCACACAAATCTGAAGGCTGTAAATTCAACTAAATACTTAGGGATTACAATTACAAATAACCTAAACTGGAACGATCACATGATACTATTGTGGGTAGAGCAAATCAAAGTCTGCAATTCATTGGCAGAACACTTGGAAGGTGCAACAGGACTACTAAAGAGACTGCTCACGCTACGCTTGTCCGCCCTATTCTGGAGTATTGCTGTGCGGTGTGGGATCCGCATCAGGTGGGACTGACGGATGATATCGAAAAGGTACAAAGAAGGGCAGCTCGTTTTGTATTATCTCGAAATAGGGGAGATAGTGTCACAGACATGATACGTAAATTGGAGTGGCAATCATTAAAACAAAGGCGTTTTTCGTTGCGATGGGATCTTCTCATGAAATTTCAATCACCAGTGTTTTCCTCCGATTGCGAAACATTCTGTTGGCACCCGCCTACACAGGAAGAAATGATCATCACGATAAAATAAGAGAAATCAGGGCTTGCACGGAAAATTTAAGCGCTCGTTTTTCCCGGGTGCCGTTCGAGAGTGGAACGGTAGAGGGACAGCGTGAAGGTGGTTCATTGAACCCTCTGCCAGGCACTTTATTGTGAATAGCACAGTAATCACGTAGACGTAGATGTAGATGAGTTTGAAGAGTCGGACAAATATCACTTCCTTCCAAATACGTCTCACTAGATAAGACGAGAAATAAGATAAATTTTGGCTGGTAAGGAGATTTAGTTGTAGCTGTTTTCCCTCCTCCCCATCCTCAAACACAGCAAGATGGCTTGCAGGGGGGGGGGGGGCGAGGAGAGGGAGAGAGAGGAGGGTTAGAAATAGTATTTACTCTCCTCCATGCGCCGTGCGGAGACATGCGAATTACAGATGTACAGAAGAGGGACAAAAACACGGAAACACGACAGACACAACACATAGCTATGTTTAATACGGCGTAGGAAAACCTTTGGCATTCAAAACAGCTTCCAGTCGCCTCAGAATGGATAAATACAGGCCCTCTACGGTTTTCAAATGAATCTAATACTGTTCTTCCTGCAAAATGGTGGCAACGATGATGGAGGTGGATTGCGATCACGCACCCCTCTCTCCAAAGTAGACCACACAACCTCAATAGTTTTATCTGGAGACTTTGGTAGCCATGGGGGATGCGACATGTCATTCTCGTGCTCACAAATCCAGTCCTGGGCGATGCAAGCTGTGTGACTGGGGGGCCTGTCGTGTTAGAACACAGCATTACCGTTCGGGAACAAACATTCTATCATGGGATGGACCTGATCAGCCAAAATTATCACATAATATTTGGCAGTAATGCGAACTTGCAGGGTAACCATGGGGCCCATACAGTACCACGGTATGACAGCCCAAATCATCACCGAACAGCTGCCATATTTCACTCTTGGGGCGTGAACTCGCCCAGAAGTTGGAAACAGTGTGAGAAAGGTTCATTCGATCAAATAGCTTCCTTCCATTACTCCTTAGTCTAGATTTTATGGCTTAGGCACCACGCTCTTCTGTTACGGGATTTTGCATCAGTGATAAGTGATTTGGAATTCCAGCATGAACTGCATTACCCTCTTTCTGGAACCCCCTTCTTCTTGTTTTCGTGTTGAGAGGATTCGCGAATGCGACATTTAATTCTGCAATGACTTTTGCAGTTGTTGTTCCCTTGTTTTTCGTTACAATCCTCTTCAATGACCGTTCGTCACGATCACTCAACGCACATTTTCGTTCGCGTTGTGGCTTGTCGGATGATGTTTTTCCGGTTTCCCTGTATGTGGTATAAATCTTCGATCGGTGCCTCTTGAAATACGTTAGGCTCTGGCTCCTTTGATTACGGAAGCACCCACCACATGAAACGGCTCCCTGTTTCCGAGCGGTCTAAGGCGCTGCAGTCACGGACTGTGCGGCTGGTCCCGGCGGAGGTTCGAGTCCTCCCTCGGGCATGGGTGTGCGTGTTTGTCCATAGGATAATTTAGGTTAAGTAGTGTGTAAGCTTAGGGACTGATGACCATAGCAGTTAAGTCCCATAAGATTTCACACACATTTGAACATTTTTTTTTGCTCCCTGTGTGCGTAAATGAATAAACGAACGTAATATTTGCTTCTTCCACTCGACTTCACTGGGTTCTCAGGGTACAGTGTGTATTGCTACAGCATACATTATTCGCTAACTAGGTAGTTAAACGCACAGTTCTGCAGTCTGTCAGTTTTCGTTTAAAGTGTTGTCTCGAAAAGTTCTTGCATTCACACTAAATAACTTGCATAGGCTTGTTTCGTAATTATTTACCAATGTTTATGTCAGCGGTCAGAGAAATTATTCCCTTGCAGTCGCTGCGAGTCGGTTCTCAAGAATGCGTGATACGCATCTGAATTTTCGTTGCGAATTATTATTCAGAACAAAAACTTAATGATTTGAAACTGTCTTTATCTTTTGCTTTAGTTCTTTTAGCACTGTATTTTGTTGAATTAATTCAATTTTGTAATTAAGCGCTTATTTGGGCAGAGACACTGCCTTCAAAGATTAAGTTTTCAAATTACTCAGAACACGAAAACACCACGAAATACTTTTCTGCAACATATTTGCACGAACTTCACTTCCAGTGATGTAAATTGCTCACACGAGCACGTGCATTTGACAAACGGCAGTACTAGCAATCGTACCAGTAACCGTAGTAGTAATAGTAGTCGAACACAATAACGTTAATAACGGCAGAAGCTTAACAATACGCTAACATAGGTTTATATGGTCCTCCAAAGAGTTTTATATTCAATATTCGGTTACTTTGAGCTTTATCATTTTTGTTAGTTAAGTTATTACTAAAATATTATTAAAGTCGCCCAAAAATTTAAAATAATTATAAAGAAAATGTACGTAAAAACTACACAGTAGCCCCCAATCACATAAAGTGTGGTTACACATGACCACCATCGATGTTCAGACTCACTAAGCTGTGCCATGATGCACTCACAACACAGAACGCTGTTCCGTCCACGAGTGACACCTGCAACGTATTGGGGGCATTACACAGGTGTCATTCGTGGTCAGACACAACAATGCAACCTGTAGGCTTGTCTAGCATCTGCATTTATGTTCAAGCATGCCGTTCTCGCGGTCTTTCCCTATTGGGCGTTGGGACTTGTGCACTCACACTGCCAAACTTACCTAGCACCTTGTGTAGAGGAAGTGGTTATCACTTACATTTTAAGATGTAACTCGAGTTCTGATGAACATGAATTAGTGAATGATGCACTAAACAATACTTCGGAGTGACCTGCTCTTCAGACCAACGTTGTGAACTGCAACATATTCTCACTTTTTGTTTCTTATTTAGGATTTAAGATAACAGTGGGAAATTGAAACAACTTAGAGGTGCGCTCTAAATTTGCGCTAGTCGTATAAACATTTAGATATTAAAGAAAAAATTCAGTAAAATTAACGAAAAACAATGAATTTACAAAAAACAACTTTAGAGACACTTCATAATGTACCTGAAAAATAATATGAGATATTTTTATTTTTAAATCGCTGTGGTTTGTCAAAAAATGTGGTCACGTAATGTAAACTATTCTATTTTCTTGTCTAAAGTCATAAAAATAATTTGTTATCAGTTCCTACACAAGCATTGTATGCTCACAGATCACGCATGATGCACACAACCCACATCTCTCTTTGCACGTCACCAAAAAACTTTGCTTCACAAAAAAATGTGCTGTGCTTCGTCAGTGTTTGGCTTTTTTTCCCAAAAAGGGAAGCCTGTATCATTCGTCATCAATGAGTGGCGAAACAGATTCATCTATCTCTGACTCATTTGAACTATCTTCTTGTTTTTTCGTCTATTTCCATTTGTATTTTTTTTCTCAATCTTAACTTTTTCTTGGGTTAGATTTCAAGTTCTTATTCAAACTTTATATTTCGCGAGGTTCGTTTCGTAGGATTAATAGACAGTTTTTTTTTTCAGGACTCTTTTCTAACATTGTTTTGTAAGGAGTGCCAGCCATTAGACAGATCGAACGCCTTTACGCCCTATGTTGCATTTTATTTTGTTTGTTTAGAAACGGTAGCAACGATGTAAGGCTTAACAGCCGATGAAGTAGACTTGTTTGGCAAAGGTTAATGAATTAAAGGAGTTGATACGTTAGATATTCCCAGCATAGGACTATGCGAAGTGGACGGATTATCTTGAGAAAGTTTTCCCCATCCCTATCTCTGGATACACGAATCGCCTTTGTCACTATCTGTTTCATTAAATTTCTTCCTCTTTCACTGCGGGATATACCGGGTGTACATAAATTCCGGGAACACTTTCAATTATTTATTGCACAAGAACTAAACATTGTACAGATGTCATACATATTGCATTTTGAAGAGGAAGTTTTATTTTTACAAACATTCGATATGCGAACCATGAGTGACCCGGCAAATGTCAATACGGTAATCGAATTCTTGCCACACCCGTCCCAGCATGGCATCGTCGACTGTGGCAGTCGCTACCCGTAATGTCTCCCGGAGCTCTGCTGCATCACGTGGTAGAGACGGTACATACACCAGATCTTTAATGTGTCCGCACAGAAGAATGTCACACGGAGTGAGATCTGGTGATCGTGGAGGCCATTTCATGAAACACCTGTCCCCTTCTGTAGCATGCCAATGTTTGCGACTAGTGCTGAATATCGGCAAATTACCACACCTGTCCCCTTCTGTAGCATGCCAATGTTTGCGACTAGTGCTGAATATCGGCAAATTACCAAACTACTCTGTGGAAGTATACATGAAAAAAAACTTTCAGGGTTTGTCTTCTAAATGACATACGTATGATATATGTACAATGTTTGGTTCTTGTGCAATAAATAATTGAAAGTGTTTCCCGACTTTTTGTACACCCTGTATTTCGGCTTTGTTCTCTGCACTCTAGCACGAAAACGGCACAGGATAGACATATTGACAAAATGGTTCAAAATGTGGCACAAGCCCAAACGTAGACCATACGCAATAGCCTGAATTTAGACCATTAACACAAAGTAACTTTTAGGTTAGTTACAAAATAACTAAAAATATTAAAGATTTAAACTAAAGATATTCTAAAAACTAAGATTACTCTTAACACGAATTACTATAGAGAAGACTATTCGCAAACACAGAGACTTAAGAAAAACTATGAATGAATATCTGCAAAAGTTTTAAGATATTCGAAATTGAGTTTGTATCGATTACAATCGCAAGCGACAATGAACTGTCGTAGTGGATTTACAGAATAACTGGCGGAACCTGAAGTGCTGTTTTACAGTGTTTCCGCTGGGATGCAACACCTCCCACTACGAAATGGCTAGTTAGCCCAAATTTAGGCCCTATCCGAAATCTGGACCACTTCCTCTAATATCCTAAGTGAAATAACTACAGATGACCCGAAACGGGTTAATCTAGCGAGGTGGCGCACTGGTAAGGCATTCGTCTCCCCTTCGAAAGGTCATCAGTTCAAATATCCTTTTGATCATCCAGCTTTAGGCTTTTTGTCGTATCCCTAAATCGATTAAACGCCAATGCTCGGATGATACCATTGAAAATGACATTGCCGCGCGGGATTAGCCGAGCGGTCTTAGGCGCTGCAGTCATGGACTGTGCGGCTGGTCCCGGCGGAGGTTCGAGTCCTCCCTCGCGCATGGGTGTGTGTATTTGTCCTTAGGATAATTTAGGTTAAGTTGTGTGTAAGCTTAGGGGCTGATGACCTTGGCAGTTAAGCCCCATAAGATTTCACACACATTTTTTTTTTTTTAAATGACATTTCCGATTTCCTTCCATATTTCTTCGCCCATTCCGAGTTTGCGCTTTGTTCCTTATGATCTCGTCGACAGCTCCATCCTTCGGTCTTCAAAAGGTACACTATTATTGAAACGTCGAATGAAATACGATGCGAGATTTATAAGAATTTAATTTATTCAGGTGAAAGTTAGCTAAGTGTTAATAAGTACATGCGCCACTGAGTCATTTATGCCTTTTTATTTTCTGAATGTTATTTGTGAATTAACGACCAAGGAAACCCGGCGTTGTCCAGGATTTATTTATATACGTGTCTCCACACAGCGTTTGGTCTTGTGTTTAATGTTTATGACTCCATATTTTCTGACCTGTGTGTCATACAAAGATATAATTTTGTGAGTACACTCAGTGTCGTATGTGGATACTGTCTGCAAAATTTCTTGCGAATGGAGTCAGTAGCAACGAAGTAATAAATTTAAACGTCATGCATGATGCAGCAGTTTTTCACTCATCTCAGTGTTTATGACGTCATATCTCCAGAACTATGTGTCGTACAATGATGTAATGTTGTAGGAACATTCAGCGGCGTATGTGGATACTGTACGCGAAATTTATTGCGAGTAGGTAGCAAAGGAATAATAAATTTTACTGCCATGCGTGACGTGGCAGTCACTCAGGTATCTCATTGTTTATAACGTCATATCTTCTGAACAATGTGTCTTCAAATGATAGCGTCGTGCAACATGCGGTGCTTTTACTGCAGGAACAGTGGAAAAGTAGTAAGCGATGAACTTTTTACCTTTCGTCATTTTGTAGGGGTTGTCAGTCAGAAAAAAATTCATAAAGGTTTGAGATAATGTGTAAAATTTGTTGCAAGACGCGAAGTGCTCTCATTCTTGAATAGTAGATGATTAAAGTCTCTGAATTCAGCTTCGCGGGCTTCAAACTTTTCCACTCCCACCCCAACCCCTTTGATAGGTAGATGGTTCTTACCCCCTCAGCGATTGTTGCCTGACAATAAAGTATGTGTGTACCAAGTTTGATTGATATCGGTCCTGTGGTTTAAGAGGAGATGTGGAACACACAAAAACACACATGCATTTTTGTAATGCGTGCGGATTTATCAGAAGTGCGTAATTGTAAGAACGCCACTAAAGAGCGTTACCAGTTTTACCACATGCTCAAATGTCGTCTCTTTGTGCTGGAACACGTTGTTTACTGAGTTAGGTTGTGGATGGAAAGTACATCATCACAGCGGTCCTTTTCTGCAGACTAATCGCTTGTGTCAACAGACTAGAGCGCTGCTAAACCAGCGAAATGCGTCCCTTGTCAATGGGGAAAATCCCAACATTAGGAGTAGAGAATGAAAACCAGACACCCTCCCTAATGTCCTGTCGGCGGGATCTGTGAGGTTAACTGGTGAACTGGGCCGTTAGGCCTTAGGCCGGCTCCCTGGAAACCTGGCTGGGAAATCCTGACAAACAACACAACTATTCGCACCACGTGAATGCAGTATTTCTTGATTTCAGAAAAGCACTTGGCACGGTGCCACACAAACATTTATTAAGAGAGCTACGTTGATGCAAAGAATAAAACAAAATCTGTATCTAGATTCTGGATGCAACATGTTATGTTCAATGATGATTCATCGGCAAATGTAGCAGTAACTTTAGACGGGTCCCAGAGAAGTGTACTGGGATCCCTGCTGTTCATGTTGTATATTAATAACCTTGCAAACAGTATTAATAGTAACCTCAGACTTTTCGTAGGTGATGCTTTTATTATAACGTCTGAAAAAAGAACTGCACAAATGTCAGACTTCTATAAAATTTTATAATGTAGTGCATTGACTGGCTACTTGCTTTAAATTTTCAGATATTTAGAACTACACACATCATAAAAATAAAAAAATAAAAACTTGGTATGCTATGGCTACAATAGCAGTGAGTCACAATTCGAATCAGTCAACTCATCACAAATACCTGTTGTAACAGGTTGTATGTACTGCGTTGGTGCATAAGTTCGTAGCTTCTTTCCATAAGTTTAATAAACACAAAAGATTCACATAACAGAGACTTTAGTCATGAATAAAATATTCTCCTTCACTATTTACTACAGTGTGCCAACGCTGGGGTAAATTACCCATTTCGCGATTGTAGAAATCGCGTGGTTTTGAGGCGATGAACTCGTCGAGCCAAGTTCGGAGCGCATTTTCATCCGGAACGAAAGTTCATTGAAGGTTGCTCGATAGAGAACGAAAAAAGTGGAAATTTGAGGGCGCAAGATCAGGTGAATAAGGTTAGGGAGGAATGACTTCGCAACTCAAGTCCTGTATAGCGTTTTTTGTCAGTCTAGCAGAATGCGGGCACGTGTTATCGTGTAGTAGTATCAGTGGTCGTTGTTCTTGGACTGTGTCTTCAAGATGTCTCAGTTGTTGACAACAAATGTCAGCAGTGATGGTTACATCTCGGGGAAGCACTTCATAGTATTCACATCGTCGCTGTTCTACCAGATGCACGCAGGTCTTCGTAAGGGAAGTTGCAGCTCCGTTTGGGCTCAGGCATTCCTTTCTTTTCATTATGTTAACACAAAGACACCATTTCTCGACACCAGTAACGATACAGGATAGAAATGGTCGGTGTCGTTCACGAACTAATTGATGACGAGCAAACAGAGCTGCACATATGGTCACCCGCTGATTTTGGCTTAGCGCAGGCAGCACCCATACATCCAATTTTTGAATCTGCCCCATTGGATGCAAATATATGATAACAGTTCATTACATTTGCCAGTGCTCGAGTACACCGACGTCGATCGTTGTTGATTAAGGCGTTTAAACGATCTTCATCAAACCCCGAAAATCTCTCTGAACGTGGAGAGTCACTAATATCAAAACGACCCTACTTAAAACGAGGAAACTATTTTCTTGTCGTTCTCTGTCCAATGGCATTATCCTCACGCACGGCGCAAATGCTTCAGGCTGCCTCCACTCCTGTCACCCCTCTATTGAAATCAAACACAAGAATATCTCGGAAATGTACCGATTTCTCCACTTGGCACGCCATTTTCTGGCAGCCACAGCCCTACTCACTATCTCCAAATGACAAAATGACAATAGGTAAACTCAGATAGCAACAATGAACTGCAGGTAAAAAACGATAATATATAAATACACCCGTAGCAGCCAGAATACCAATATGCAAAACAAAAACGCTACTAACTTACGCACCAGCCTAATAAGCGAAGCTGAATATTCGCGTAGGTTCACTCATAGATGAAACAGGTGGCAGAATTCGGTTCAGTGGCAGGATACTGGGAAAAGTTTAATCAGTCTATAAAGGAGACTGCTTACCCATCATTTGTATGTCCCATTTTAGAATATTACTCAGACGTGTGGGACTAACACGAGAAAGGAGTAACGTGGGGTATCGAAAGAATGCAAGGAAGGGCGGCATGAATGCTCACAGATTTATTTCACTCACGGTATAGCGTCACTGCGCTTTTGGAAAACTTGAATTTGCAGATACTTGAAGATGTATGCCAACTGCCCGGCAGCAGCCTACTTACAATGTTTCAAGAACGAGTATCACTCGAAGAATCTAGAAATATACTTCATCCAGCTACGTATCGCTTGTGTACGAACCGCGGAAACAAGAACAGACTAATCACAGCACCCATGGGATATTTAAGCAGTCATTCTTCCCGCGCTCCATGTGTGATGGGAACGGAAAGAAACCCTAATATATGATGCAATTCTGAAAACCATTTGCCATTCACTTGACAGTGATTTGCAGAGTATGTTTGTAGGTGCAAAACAAGAAGTTTGTTTGATTGATTTTCGGATTAATCACACCCATGTCTTCCCAACTTCATGAAAACTGCCGATAACTGCACCTGACACATTTGGAGAATGTACGTCTGTTCGAATACGTTTAACAACAGCTATCAACACATCAGAAAATACGGTCAACTCAACAGCGGCGAAAAGACTGGAAAAGTTCAATATTAATCCCCATTACAAAAAAAGGGATTTCGAAAGATTGTTCGAATCATGGCATAATCGCACTTATCTCACATGTCATGCTTACAATTTTACAAAATAGGATTCGCCAGTATATAGGCCGAGAGCTATGCGAACAACAAGCTGTATTTCGTAAATGAAGTGGGGCCAGAGGTCAAACTGCGAACATACGATGAATTATGGAGGTGGCAAGAGAATTCCAGAAAGATATCTATCTCTTCTTTACTCACTGCGTCTGTGATCCAAATAGAACCGCATTTTTCAGATAACTTGGGTGATTTTAACAGCCACCAAGAACAATGGAAATACCAAGACTGTGGTTCTAGTGGTGGTATCTTGCGTAAAATGGGCTGAAGATGAAGATCGTAAGATCGCTGTACTTTCAGATCTGCGGCATGGAGGCGTGAATATAATCCTGATCTATGCTGTAACTCAAGTCGGCCTCTGCGACTTTCCTTTCCTCACAACCAGCACTGTCCTGTTATTATAGAGACAGGTAGCCCAATTCCACTTGTGTCGTTTATACCTCGCCCTAGGTGGAATTTCAAAAAGGCAAACTGGCAGAAGTTCTCTAGAGATCTTGACAAATGCCGACGTTGGAGAACACAAATCTCGAAGCAGTTACAAGCACCACTAAGAAGCGCATTCCCAGGGGATACCGAAGGGAATATATGCCAGGATGGTCCGAAAACAGTGAAAGTTACCAAAGTTCCTTGAGTTGGGTGATCAACAAGCGGCAGACAAGCTTCTCCACAGCCTTGATGCTGCGAGACAACAGAAATTGCTGGAAACGGTGGAAAGTCTGAACTTTTAGACATCAAGCCGTCAGACATGGACTTCGCTAAGAAAATTAGGAAGCGGAACACCTACTCAACGGCAAAAACCAAACATCTCTCCAAATTTAAAAGAACGCAAAATCCCCAAGATTGGCAAAGTTTTATAGAAGTTCGAAATATGGCTCGTACTTCAATGCGAGATGCTTTCAATAATTTCCACAATGAAATTCAGTCTCAAAATTTTGGCAGAAAACCCAAAGAGATTCTGGTCATACATGAAGCACACCCGTGGCAAGAGACAATCAATACCTTCACTGCGCGATAACAAGGGTGAAGTCACTGATGATAGTGCCACTAAAGCAGAGTTATTAAACACGGTTTTCCGAAACTTCTTCATCAAAGAAGACGAAGAAAATATTCCTGAATTCCAATCAAGAACAACTGCCAAGATGAGAAACATTGAAGCCGATATCCTCGGTGTCGCAAAGCAGCTTAAATCACTTAATAAAGGCAAGGCCTCCGGTCCAGATTGTATACCAGTCAGGTTTCTCTCAGAGTATGCTGATAAAATAGCTCCATATTTAACAATTATATACAACCAATCGCTCACAGAAATATCTGTACCTAAAGACTGGAAAATTACTGAATTCACACCAATTCCCAAAAAGGGAAGTAGGAGTAATCCGCTGAATTACAGGCCTACATCACTAACGTCGATTTGCAGTAGTGTTTTGGAACATATACTGTATTCGAACATTATGAAGTACCTCGAAGAAAACGATTTATTGACACATAGTCAGCACGGATTCAGAAAATATCGTTCTTTCGAAGCACAACTAGCTCTTTATACTCATGAAGTAATACGTGCTATCGACAGGAGAAGTCAAACTGATTCCATATTTTTAGATTTCCAGAAGGCTTTCGACACCGTTCCTCACAAGCGTCTTCTAACCAAACTGCGTGCCTACGGAGTATCGCCTCTGTTGTGCGACTGCATTTGTGATTTCCTGGCCGGCCGAAGTGGCCGTGCGGTTAAAGGCGCTGCAGTCTGGAACCGCAAGACCGCTACGGTCGCAGGTTCGAATCCTGCCTCGGGCATGGATGTTTGTGATGTCCTTAGGTTAGTTAGGTTTAACTAGTTCTAAGTTCTAGGGGACTAATGACCTCAGCAGTTGAGTCCCATAGTGCTCAGAGCCATTTAAACCATTTGTGATTTCCTGTGAGAAAGGTCACAGTTCGTAGTAATAGACGGAAAGTCATCGAGTAAAACAGAAGTAATATCCGGCGTTCCCGAAGGAAGTGTTATAGGTCCTCTATTGTTCCTGATCTATATTAACGACGTAGGAGTCAATCTGAGTAGCCGTCTTAGATTGTTTGCAGATGATGCTGTCATTTACCGTCTTGTAAAGTCATCAGATGATCAAAACGACTTGCAAAATGATTTAGATAAGATATCTGTATGGTGCGAAAAGTGGCAATTGACCCCGAATAAGGAAAAATGTGAAATTATTCACATGAGTACTAAAAGAAATCAGCTAAATTTCGATTACGCGATAAGTCACACAAATCTGAAGGCTGTAATTTCAAATAAATACTTAGGGATTATAATTACAAATAACCTAAATTGGAATGGTCACATAGATAATATTGTGGGTAGAGCAAACCAAAGACTGCGATTCATTGGCAGAACACTTAGAAGGTGCAACAGGTCTACTAAAGAGACTGCTCACACTACGCTTGTCCGCCCTATTCTGGAGTACTGCTGTGCGGTGTGGGATCTGCATCAGGTGGGACTGACGGATGACATCGAAAAAGTACGAGGAAGGACAGTTAGCTTTGTATTATCGCGAAATAGGGGAGATAGTGTCACAGGCATGATACGTGAATTGGAGTGGCAATCATTAAAACAAAGGCGTTTTTCGTTGCGACGGGATCTTCTCAGAAATTTCAATCACCAGTTTTCTCCTCCGATTGCGAAAACATTCTGTTGACACCCACCTACGTAGGGAGAAAAGATCATCACGATAAAATAAGAGAAATCAGGGCTCGCACAGAAAAATTTAAGTGCTCGTTTTTCCCGCGTGCCGTTCGAGAGTGGAACGGTAGACAGACAGCTTGAAGGTGGTTCGTTGAACGCTCTGCCAGGCACTTTACTGTGAATAGCAGAGTAATCACGTAGATGTAGATGTAGATGAAATATCTTAGCCTCCCACTTAGTAGCAAAATCCAGAAAACCAAGAGACAAAGCACACACAGTAGAAATAAAACGTGAACTCAGAAATATGTGGAATCAGGCGACGGAGACTGAACATGCTCGCCCTTTCACACTTGAAGAAATCGGATCAGCGCTCAAGAATTTCACGCCGGGGAAAGCACCAAGATTTGACGACATCAACCCCGAATTCCTAATAAACTGTGGAAAACACGCAAAGCTCTGGCTGGTCAGGCTCTTCACCGACATCATCCGAACTGCTAATCTACCCAGAGAGTTCAACCGAACAAAGAGAATAGACATCCTAAAACCAGGGAAAGCAGCAAGCTTACCTGAGAGCTACAGCACTATTGTATTATTATCAGTAACATACAAGTTGTTACTTGAAAGGCTCATCTACAACAGAATTTCTCCGAAAATATTTAATGTAATACGAACCGAACAGGCAGGTTACAGACCAAAATGAAGCTATTTTGACTAAGTTCTCTCGCTTAAAAATTATATTGAAGCGGGATTTCAAAGAAAGCTTAAAACCTCTGCTGCTTTCATTGATTTATCAGCCGCCTACGACACTGCCTGGCGAGAAGGCATGACCTATAGATTACTTCGTGTGATTCGATGCAAACCAAGAGCTCGTTTGCTGACTGACGTGCTCAGTGAAAGGACATTTCAGTTATCATGGGATCCAACGAAAGCTCACCACGAAAACTCACGGCTGCCACAAGGATCGGTACTTGCATCACTCCTATTCCGCCTACATATCGCATACATTCCAGAGACGAGGTCTAAAAAGCACGGCTACGCTGGTGACTGGGTACTTGCAACCAGATGTAGCTCATTTGAAGAATCAGAGGAGGTCTTTACAGCTACCTGGAGAAGTTGGGAAGGTACTTCTGAAAATGGCACCTTCAACCAAACGCCAGCAAAACAGCTTTACATACATAATATTTGTAATACGCTGTTCTGCACAATCAACGCTTTTTACCTTGGGTACATTTCCACAGAGGATTGTGAAATAAGGCAGTATCGAAAGAAAGGAAACAACGTGTGTTAGAAACGCAGTAGGTAAATGCACTGAGAGAGATTTGGAAGTACGGGAGTTACTCAAAGTAATGAACGATCGGTCGTGAAATGGAAACTACAGTGACAATCCGATGAAGCTTTGTAGAGATGTGTTGGACAGTGTCTCTAGTACGTCTGTAGATAGCGTCAGGTCGTTCTTCTCAGTTCAGAGCGCACAGTGAACGACGCATAAAGATGCCTAGAAAATAGTGTCTCCCGCCAAGTATGGGAGGTTTCGCCTGATTTCATGCAACTCTGCATAACGTAAATGTCATGCAATTCCTTCGTCATGGCAGTTCTCGCCCGTACACTGCAGGAGTAATGAGGACGCTGCTGCAGCGGTTTTGACACGAAGTATTTGATCACTCATCATAGAGCCCCAACCTGGCTCCCTCTGATTTTCATTTCTGCTCAAATGAAGGCAATATTTGGCACAGAGAACGAATGGCAATCCAGCGTAGAAAATTGTCGAAAAGCACAGGAGCTTGCCTTGTATGATGAGGGTAACGGAAAATCGGTACAAGGCTGCCAAAGATGTCTAAGTCGGAGCAGCGACTATGTGCAGAATTAGCTGGAAGGTGTAACTAACTGTTGCAAATACACTGAAGCGCCAAAGAATCTGGTATAGGCATGCGTATTCAAATACAGAGATACGTAAACAGGTAGAATAAGGCGCTGCGGTCGGCAACGCCTATGTAAGACGAGACATGTCTGGTGCACTTGTTAGATCGTGACAGAAGTGCAACCCTTCCGTAAATTGCTGCAGATTTCAGTGCTGGGCCACCAACAAGTGTCAGTGTGCGAACCATTCAACGAAACATCATCGATATGGGCTTTCGGAGCCGAAGGCTCACCCATGTACCCTTGATGACTGCCAACACAAAGGTTTATGCCTCGCCTGGGTCCGTCAACACCGACATTGGACTGTTGATGACTGGAAACATGTTGCCTGGTCGGACGGGTCTCGTTTCAAATTGTACAGAGCAGATGGACGCGTACGGGTATGGAGACAACCTTATGAATCCATGGACCCTGCGTGCCAGCAGGGGACTGTTGAAGCTGGTGGAGGCTCTCTGTAATGGGGCGTCTGCAGTAGGAGTGATATAGGACCCCTGATACATCCAGATACGACTCTGACAGGTGACACATACGTGAGCATCCTGTCTGATCACCTGCATTCATCCATATCCATTGTGCACTCCGACGTACTTGGGCAATTTCAGCAGGACAATGCGACACCCCACACGTCCGGAATTGCTACAGAGTGGCTCCAGAAACACTCTTCGGAGTTTAAACACTTCCGCCGGCCACCAAACTCCCCAGGTATGAACATTATTGAGCATATCCGGGATGCCTTGCAACGTGCTGTTCAGAAGAGGTCTCCACCCCCTCGTACTCTTACGGGTTTATGGACAGCCCTGCAGGATTCATGGTGTCAGTTCAGACATTAGTCGAGTGCATGCCACGCCGTGTTGCGGCACTTCTGCGTGCTCGCGGGATCATTGCACGATATCTACTTATCTACATATATACTCCGCTAGCCACCAAGTGGTGTGTGGCGGAGGGCACAATTTGAACCAAAGTCATATTCCCCCCCTCATGTTCCATTCGCGGACCGCGTGAGGAAAAAACGACTGTCTGAACGCCTCAGTACGAGCTCTAATTTCCCTTATCTCTGAATGGTGATCATTGCGCGATTTGAAAGTTGGTAGTAATAATTGTTGTGAACTGGCAAGACAGCCAATCCACAGTGACGGGTAACCGAAAGGCACGCGCTTATACTCACGCAGGCTGGCGTGAGGTCTGAAACAGGATACGTAATGAATGATATAAAGAAAAGTACGTAGCTGCTGGAGTACTTAACTTTAATCCACAATTGGTGAACATTGGTCTTGTTGATACAGTATATGCGTCATTAGATACATAGCAAAGAATAAATGGCGCCTTGCTAGGTCGTAGCAATTGACTTAGCTGAAGGCTAGGCTAACTATCGTCTCGGCCATTGAGAGCGTAATTGTCAGTCATCCATCTCTGGAAAAGTCGGCTGTACAACTGGGGCGAGTGCCAGGACGTCTCTCTAGACCTGCCTTGTGGTGGCGCTCGGTCTGCGATCACTGACAGTGGCGACACGCGGGTCAGACGTATACTACCGGACCGCGGCCGATTTAAAAGGCCACCACCTAACAAGTGTGGTGTCTGGCGGTGACACCACAATAATGTATGCTCTACATCCACGGTGAAGATCGGATTTCGGAATTTAGTGAGTAGCGCCTTCCGTTTAGAGCGCCGTCTATCTGCAAGTCTGTCCCAAAAAATCAAATCGCTCTGAGCACTATGGGACTTACGTCTGAGGTCATCAGTCCCCTAGAACTTAGAACTACATAAACCTAACTAACCTAAGGACATCACACACAGCCACGCCCGAGGCAGGATTCGAACCTGCGACCGTATCGGTCGCACAGTTCCAGACTGAAGTACCTAGAACCGCTCGGCCACAGCGGCCGGCAAATGTGTCCCACTTCAAACTTTTTATGAGATTTGTAACGCTCTCGCGGTGGCTAAATGTACCAATCACGAATCTTGCCGCTCTTCTTTGGACCTTCTCAATCTCTTGAATCAGACCCATCTGGTAAGGGTCCCATACAGACGAACAATACTCCTAGATTGGACGAACTAACGTATTGTAGGCTATTTCCTTTGTTGAAAGACTGCATCGCTTCAGGATTCTACCAGTAAACCGCAATCTAGAGTTCGCCTTGCCCGTTACTTGTGTAATCTGATCATTCCATTTGAGATCATTTCGAATAGTTACACCCAGATACTTGACGGATGTTACCACTTCTAAAGACTGGGCATTTATTTTGTACTCGTACATTAATGGGGATTTTCGCCTTGTTACACGCAGTAGGTTACGCTTACTAATATTGAGAGATAACTGCCAGTCATTACACCACGTACTTATTTTCTCCAAATCCTCATTGATTTGTTCACAATTTTCGTGTGATACTACTTTCCTGTAGACTAAAGCATAATCGGCAAACAGTCTAATGCCGCTGTCAATACCATCAACCAGATCGTTTATGTAAATGGTAAAAAGCAGCGGACCTATTACGCTGCCCTGGGGCACACCTGAAGTTACGCTTGTTTCTGCTGAGGTCACCCCGAATACTGCTCCCTGTCTGTTAGAAAACTTTCTATCCAACAGCGTATGTCAAAGGATAGACCGTAAGCGCACACTTTTTGGAGCAAGCGACAGTGCGGAACTGAGTCAAACGCCTTTCGAAAGTCGAGAAATATGGCATCAACCTGGGAGCCGGTATCTAGAGCCTGTTGTATATCATGCACAAAGAGGGCCAGCTGTGTCTAGCATGACCTCTGTTTCCTAAAACGGTGCTGATTTCTGCAGATGAGCTTCTCAGAGTCTAGAAAGGTGATTATGTCGGAACAAAATATGTTCCATGATTCTACAACAAATCGATGTCAGTGAAATTGGCCGGTAATTATGTGCATCCGGTTTTCTACTCTTTTTATAGATTGCTATGACCTGGGCCTTCTTCCAGTCCCGTGGATACACTAAACAATATGTCAGCCATCCTTGCGTTTGTTCGATAGTTGAAAAGAGGAATGGTGCTGCAGTCCTCAACCGTAAACGAGTTTTTGAAAGTTAGGTTTAGAATTTCGGCCTTCAGTTTATCATCATCAGTTATATTACTCGTACTGTCAGCAAGAGAAGGTATTGAATTATTTGTAGCGTTCATAGATTTTACGTACGACCAAACTTTTTTGGGGTTATTTTTAGAATCTGCAGATAAAAGATTGCTTTCAAATTCGTTAAAAGAATCTCTCATTGTCCTTCTGACAGCTGCTTTCATTTTGCATAATTTCTGTTTGTCAGCGGGGCTGTGACTACGTTTAAAACGACTGTGCATAATTCTCTGCTTTCTCAGCTACTTCTTAATATGTTTGATGTACCAACGTGGATCCTTTCCCTCCCCTACATTTTTGCTAGGCACATATTTCTCTAGCACATGGTGGACTATTTAGATTCCGACCAAAGATGATCAATATCGTTGTGTCCCGTGGTGTTTCAGTTTCTTTGGCTCTTCAGTGTAAAACAGTTTGGATTTTCAGCGTGGTTTCCATTTCGCGACCGATCGTTGCTTACTGTTCGTATAGCCCTCGTACAAAGCAGGCAGGACTGAGTTTTTTGGTAATTTATCCAGACGCTGGTGCCATCTCAGTTTGTCATCCATTGGGATGCCTAGAAATTTCACACATGGAATTTCATTTACGATTGTTCTGAGCTTAAGACAGTCTACTCTATCATCAACAGGGGAAAGGCTCACAGAGGAGATGCGCCCTTGCTCGGTTATCTGTAACGGGATCTGTCGCAGCTCAGCATCCCTCTCCAGTGTGAAGAAGGGTCTTACAACACGTAGAGTCGCAGTGAGTCAGGCCTTTAACACGCTGCCTGCGACGACCGTTAAATGTCCGTACATGTCACGCTAATGACCTGAGAAGTCCGCACCACCACCAACACGTGGGGGTAGCTGCAGCGAGCATGCCTGCGGAGGCTGTGGGAGAATTTTGAAATCGAAGTTTCAACTGG
Source organism: Schistocerca americana (assembly GCF_021461395.2). Classification (NCBI taxonomy): domain Eukaryota; kingdom Metazoa; phylum Arthropoda; class Insecta; order Orthoptera; family Acrididae; genus Schistocerca; species Schistocerca americana. Next base: position 127,461,488 of record NC_060123.1, on the reverse strand, counting down.
TGACTGGTGCTTTATCATTTGCTCTGATCACTGATCACTCACTTGGCTGCAGTGTGCTCGTGTGCCCTTGCGACCGGCGATTGAAAAACTAAAGAACTTTTATTTTCTTTAAATTGTAATTTTTCTGTAATCCAGTATGTAGTATTTCCAAGAATACGCCGTACAGCAGAAGAGCTGGCTATATGGCACGCAGACGAATATTACGTTGTTGTACACCTACTGCCAGAAAACCGCCGTTCCCTATGACCCAAGCAGAGGAGGAAAGCGAGTGGTTACCTAATCGTGATTACCTTATCCAGACTCGTGTACCAATTAATTTACTATGCTGTGATTGAGTCCTGGATGCATTCAGCTGCTGTGAAAAGGGGGCTTCCTTAGGCCTCATTTTCTGTTACTGAAGCAGAAACTACAGTAATTGACAAATCGGTTTTGGGGAAGTTATGACTACTGTCTCTATAACAATGTATTGTACCTAACAAATTAGAATGTTGTCTCTGCTTATCTTAAGTACACTTGATACACTACCCCACCGTAGCTCCGTATAGGGACATTTGGAGCGAAGTTAATTATACGCTATTATATATGGATTTCGTTGACCAACCATGATTCTACTGCTTGCTACGAGACAAAATCTTGGCGAAATTAAAACAATTACTTTCACAATCGGTGGAACATCTTGGCAGTATAAATACTGCGGTTCCCCAAGGACGCCTGCCTAAATGTTGACTGTTTACGTGAGTTTCTGTAAGCTATATTCACATAGTACTTGTATGTTTATAGTCATTAAGTTAAACACACCCAAACACAACATAACAAATCCAAAAAATATTGTTCAGGATAATACGAGGGGGAGGGGGTTGGTAAGTTTGTAAAAAAACAAGAAAATATGTATACTTCGTAAGCAACTCACCTTACTTCTCGACATCGCGTCCTTAGAGTGATATATGTTTGGTCCAGCAATCCTCCTGCTTTTACATCCCATCGGAAAAATAGGTTCTGCCAAACTCTGCAAAATATGCTTTCAGTGCAGCTGCCATTTCATTTGATGAAAATTTCTTCCTAGCAAGGCAAAGTTTCAAGTTAGGGAACAGAAAAAGTCCCTTAGGCTAAATCTGGTCAATTGGATAGATGAGGAACCAATTCAATGCCCAGTTCATACACTTTTGCCATTGTTATCGCCGATGTGTGAGATGGTGCGTTATCCTGGTGAAATAGCACCTTTCTGCGTGTCAACCTCGGTCATTTTTCAGCCAGTGGAAGTTTCAAACGACCCAACAATGAAGCATAATAAGGTCCAGTTATGGTACTGCCTTTTTCCAAGTAATCTATTAGCAGGGGCAGTGAAAAGGGGGATGGCGTCATAGGGGCTATACCCCCCCCCCTCCCCAATGGAGCATAATACACTCCTGGAAATGGAAAAAAGAACACATTGACACCGGTGTGTCAGACCCACCATACTTGCTCCGGACACTGCGAGAGGGCTGTGCAAGCAACGATCACACGCACGGCACAGCGGACACACCAGGAACCGCGGTGTTGGCCGTCGAATGGCGCTAGCTGCGCATCATTTGTGCACCGCCGCCGTCAGTGTCAGCCAGTTTGCCGTGGCATACGGAGCTCCATCGCAGTCTTTAACACTGGTAGCATGCCGCGACAGCGTGGACGTGAACCGTATGTGCAGTTGACGGACTTTGAGCGAGGGCGCATAGTGGGCATGCGGGAGGCCGGGTGGATGTACCGCCGAATTGCTCAACACGTGGGGCGTGAGGTCTCCACAGTACATCGATGTTGTCGCCAGTGGTCGGCGGAAGGCGCACGTGCCCGTCGACCTGGGACCGGACCGCAGCGACGCACGGATGCACGCCAAGACCGTAGGATCCTACGCAGTGCCGTAGGGGACCGCACCGCCACTTCCCAGCAAATTAGGGACACTGTTGCTCCTGGGATATGGGCGAGGACCATTCGCAACCGTCTCCATGAAGCTGGGCTACGGTCCCGCACACCGTTAGGCCGTCTTCCGCTCACGCTCCAACATCGTGCAGCCCGCCTCCAGTGGTGTCGCGACAGGCGTGAATGGAGGGACGAATGGAGACGTGTCGTCTTCAGCGATGAGAGTCGCTTCTGCCTTGGTGCCAATGATGGTCGTATGCGTGTTTGGCGCCGTGCAGGTGAGCGCCACAATCAGGACTGCATACGACCGAGGCACACAGGGCCAACACCCGGCATCATGGTGTGGGGAGCGATCTCCTACACTGGCCGTACACCACTGGTGATCGTCGAGGGGACACTGAATATTGCACGGTACATCCAAACCGTCATCGAACCCATCGTTCTACCATTCCTAGATCGGCAAGGGAACTTGCTGTTCCAACAGGACAATGCACGTCCGCATGTATCCCGTGCCACCCAACGTGCTCTAGAAGGTGTAAGTCAACTACCCTGGCCAGCAAGATCTCCGGATCTGTCCCCCATTGAGCATGTTTGGGACTGGATAAAGCGTCGTCTCACGCGGTCTGCACGTCCAGCACGAACGCTGGTCCAACTGAGGCGCCAGGTGGAAATGGCATGGCAAGCCGTTCCACAGGACTACATCCAGCATCTCTACGATCGTCTCCACGGGAGAATAGCAGCCTGCATTGCTGCGAAAGGTGGATATACACTGTACTAGTGCCGACATTGTGCATGCTCTGTTGCCTGTGTCTATGTGCCTGTGGTTCTGTCAGTGTGATCATGTGATGTATCTGACCCCAGGAATGCGTCAATAAAGTTTCCCCTTCCTGGGACAATGAATTCACGGTGTTCTTATTTCAATTTCCAGGAGTGTATTACACTTCAGAAATCAGAGAATATATTACTCAACAGATTCATTCATTTTTTTATAATTATGTAGCAATATAGGTTGCAATGTATTTCAAACACATTTTAACAAAATGATAAGAGCAGCAAACAGCTTACTATCTAAACCAATAAATATCATTTAACTTAAAATGGGTGTCTTATTATTTATTAATACACATTTTTTACCCTGAACTTCAAAACAGTTACCAGAAACTACTTCAAGCAAAACCAAATTTTACCAGTTTGTCGGTGGAGGACCCGAAACTCCCCTTTTTTAAAGCGATATTCCATTCCCCCAAACTCCCCTTCCCCCCAACTTCTAGAATCGCCCCTGTCTATGAGGATTATTCCTTGGGAATCCCAAAAAAGGTGACCATCACCTTACCAACTGACAAAATGGTCTGTCTTCTTCGGTGCATTTTCAACAGCCTTTGCCCGTTGTTTTGACCGAAATATTGACTCTGATGGGTAACGATGGAGCCAGGTTTCATCAACAATCACAAATCCGTGCTGAAAGTCATTGCTAGACATTATACTGAAATATTGTGCCGAATGCACTTTTGGTCGACTGTAAGGAATTGCGGCACCCATCTCGCACACAGTTCCTTCATACCCAACTCTCTGTGCAGGACATTGAACAGTCGCTCAGTTGAGATGCCTACAGTGTCAGCAACCTCACGACATTTTATTCGACGATCTTGCATTACCATATCATCGATTTTGTCAACTGGACGGCCCGAGCGCGCTTCGTCTTTGGTGCTTGTCCGACCACATTTAAATTCGTTAGTAAAAAAAAAAAAAAAATAAATAAAAAATAAAAAAAAATCTTCAACGATGATGCAGACTTTGCGTGAAATTCATCCAATCCCGTTTTGACATGTGCGGCGCTTCAACCCTTCAAATGAGAGCAGTACGAAACTCGGTTTTCTCCATTTTCAATCGCCGTACACACACTGCCGACTTAAGACGGCTGCCAACAATGAAATGTACGCCGTACACTGTTGAAATTCTTTGTACGATTCTTGGAATAATGAAGCTTACCAACCACGAAGGCACAAAAAAAATGTTCCGCTCTTTCATGGAAATTTACCCGACTTATCAAACCACCCTCGCATGTATCAAGGAACAATTACTGTAACATTTTTAAACTTTCTATTACTGTCTGTAAAAAGACTTTAATTCATTAATAAGGAGTGATATATTTGTATGACTGTACGATGTGCCCCTTTCTATGTGAGATACATTGATTCACGATAAGCTGGGGTAATTTCTATTCCGAATTTTGTACTTATTAAGGGTGTTCTAGTTTTCAAATGCTGTCTTGTTGGTAACGACTAACTTTATAAGAATGTAAATGTGTTGCGAAGTTGCTGTCACTACGCCTATTTGTTTTAATAAATGTCTACATGTTAATGATCCGTAGGATGCCTAGCTTTACTAGCGGCCCGTCCCGAGCGGCCGACTTGTCTGGAGTAGCGGTAATACATTATGTACATAATCCTTCCTCGTGAATTGATCTGTCAGTGAAAACCGTATCGAAGTCCCTACAGTAGATCCTGAGATCATCCCTCACATACAGCCGACCGGAGTGGCCGAGCGGTTCTAGGCGCTACAGTCTGGAACCGCAAGACCGCTACGGTCGCAGGTTCGAATCGTGCCTCGGGCTTGGATGTGTGTGATGTCCTTAGGTTAGTTAGGTTTAAGTAGTTCTAAGTTCTAGGGGACTGATGACCTCAGAAGTTAAGTCCCATAGTGCTCAGAGCCATTTGAACCAACCCTCACATACAGACAGAAAAACGCGACGTTGGACTTTAATTTACTCAACAAAGTTCAGTCAATTTGCATGAAATATTTGCAGTAGACTCAGTATGGAAGAAAACGACAGGTATGGATTCTTGTAATAATAATTTCGTGTGAGTCAGTGACCTGCGCAAGTCTTTCAATTAGGTGCCACTTCGGCAACTTGCGTGTCCTTAACCTACCCCCGTTATACGACCGGTGAAAGGGGAACTCGCACCGTAAGGCGGGTTCCGAAACACGTGTTGTTTCTCTTCATCGAGAGGTGAGTCCGATTGGGACGTGACACTCCGACGCTTAGATTTCCAAGCACATGCTTTACTACAAGTCTACGTTTTATTCTTTTTCTTTCGTTCTATCTCTCTGCTTCTTTGTTATTTCTCTTCATCTGTTATGTACGCCTGTCGCATGTGAGACCCTCACAAATACTATCGATGCAAACTTCACTCTGTTTTTGTTTTTTTTCGATACAATATATATCTGAGCTACCGTGCAGCCTGTCCACCAGACTCGACGAAGATAATGATCAAGTTTGGCGGCAGCTGTTTGCTTACTTTACTGCTTCTCACGCCAGATATCGCCTCCTTTGTAGCTGACCAGCTCACTGCTACGATATGTCACATCAAACGCCTATTAAATATGGGACATGTAACGATACGTCTATTATACACTGATAGTTACTTAAAATGGCTCTGAGCACTATGGGACTCAACTTCTGAGGTCATTAGTCCTCTAGAACTTAGAACTAGTTAAACCTAACTAACCTAAGGACACCACACACATCCATGCCCGAGGCAGGATTCGAACCTGCGACCGCAGCGGTCTCGTGGTGCCAGACTGCAGCGCCTAGAACCGCACGGCCACTTCAGCCGGCGGTAGTTACTTAGCTATAATATAGACATAAATCTTCCTGGAGAATATTATATGTGTTAATGAAAACCGCATCAAAATCGCTACATTAATTGCTGAGAGTGGCCGTTAACGTACAGACAGAAACAGAGGCGGATGACTTTAACACTTTGGAGATGGAGCCGAGTCTCCCAAGCACGATGTTTTCATTTGTTAATTCTTTACTACTCGCTCTGTTAGCGCCAAGTTGTGCAGGCAGTATCCACATATACCACCGAATGCACCTGCAAAACTATATCATTGTACGACGCATAGTTCATGAGATATGGGTGAGACTCGGGCCCGACCCGAAAGTGTTAATTTTATAATATGTGTAGGCGTCCAATGAATATCTTTGTGTGAACGCAGAATTTCTGCGGAATAATATTCCGCATAACGTTCATGAATGAGACTATTCAAAGCAAACTGTGTATCCACAGAAATGACAGCAAGTCCCAAGAGTTAATAACAGACGCAAGCTTCACGAGCATAACAAGAGAAAAGTTACCACAGCACAACAGGCTTACAAAAAGTGTCACATGCTTGACGTCACGTGGAAAGAATCTTACCAGCCGGTGGTGCAGAGGGATGTCAGCCACGCGTAGGAAATAACATTGTAAACCGTAAATATTATTCAAAGCAAGAGTAAGAGGGGGATGAGGGTGACTGTCTGAAAAGGAAGAGACACATTACGTCATGAAGAGTCTATAGCAGGTCCAGAACACGAATTTACAACAGATGCCTCCCTCCATCCACTCGGCTTCTTGAAAAAGGGTGCGTAACTAGAGCCAAAGAGATAACAAGAGTCTTTCAACACTATGCCAAGTCAGAGACTGGCGAGGGCGAAGGATAAATTGATTAAAACTTGGGTGCAGGCGCTCCGAAGAGAGAGTGAAGAGAGTCATGACAGTTAGCGTCGACAGGAGCAGAGGACAGCTAGAACAGGAAGGTTCTAGTAGAAGTGGAAAGATAGCAGTATTGGCAGAAAGAGCCGAAGTTACTAGCCGAGCAGGGCTGTGCGGAGTTGTCTGCAGTAGTTCGGGACAGTAGATGGATTTCTAGCTGGGTAACTGAGGACTCCTGCTTGTTGTGTCGTAGGTGCAGACACGATTAGTACTGACAGGTTCTTTTACTAGACGAAACGGTGCTCTGTGTAAAGACTTGGTCTTTCGTGGATACAACTCATTTAGAACAGATGTATACTACGTTGAGTGTGTTCTCTGAATGAAGTCGTAAGTTGTAAAATACTCAGTGTTCGTCATTCAGCACTAATTCCAATCCTTGCCTATCGTAATAAGGAAATTTTAAGAACATAGTGAGGTCAAAACTGTCTCGCTAAGGCCAACCGACTATCCCCCATTCTCCCCGATCCCTGTCGCCTAATCACTCACGCTTGGGACGAGACAAAATCTGGACATTTTAATCATCAAAATGAGCAACGACAAGCAGAGCTTAAGTTGCTGAACGTAAGCGTGTACATTTTAGCTCTAACGCTGTTACTTCAACATCGGAGTCTTCCGTGGCATTAGCCAGTCTGCCTTTATCGAAATGACGCCGCTTGAATACCGAGAAGGTTTTATTCTGCATGTTCCTTTCTCGTGCGAAGCAGCAAGGAGTTGAAACTATTTAAACACATTACTTCAAATGAAATAAAACTCGATGCAGACATCAGTTTTTGATGCGCAACAAGAATTCTGACATTTAGATTTCGGGCACCGGCTCCGTGGACTTTATAACGGTGGCGTTTCCGGTCCTTTTGTTGGTGCTGTGGCGGCACTTCCAAGCAACCAGTTTTGCACAGTGGTATTTCCGACCAGATCTTCCCCCACTGTTGTGGCTTCCTTTTACGGTAGGAAGAGCCACGGCGAAAATATTTGTGGTCAGAAACACCACACTGACGTCACGGATCACAAAGTACACTGTCGGAAAGCCCACGACGTTGTGGTACCTGTGGACAACTTAGCGGTGTTAAAGTAGATCTGATATATTTGACAATTTACAGGTCTGGTAGCACAGTGGCTTCCGGCATTAGGGGATGTGTGGAGAATCCTCCGCCACACACCGTAAGATGGCTTGCAGACTGCAAATGTTTAGATTAGATACACTGCTCTTTGCAGTGCATTTCACATTTATAAATTAATGAATTTTTATAAAAATATATTTGACTGTAGCAGACCCTCCAGGCTCCTCTTAAAACGTACTTTGTTAGTAGGTAACTGTTTATGATTTCTGGCAAGCTGTTGAAAACAATTGTTCTTGAGAAATACACACCTTTCTGGACCAAAGTGATTGACCCTAAGTCTGCACCTAGATTGTTTTTGATCCTGGCTTGAGCCCTTTGACTGAGCTGTTGGTTCGAAAGACTGCTATATTTCTTACCACAAAATTAGTAACGAAAAAAAAGTACTGAGAAACGATAGTTGCTATACTGAGTTCTTCTAAAAGTCTTGTGCATGACAAATAATTCGTGTTATATAGATTAGACCAGGAAAACCTTAACCTAGCTTAATTTGTTATCGAAACTCGTTCAGACCTGAATTTTTTTTGCACGAAGGAAAATTTTTATTTATATTATAATGCTCTTATGTGATTTTTTAATGATCCTAGTTGCAAGATTTATACAGAAATGAGTACCTGTTTTCAGAATATACTTTTTACAAGTGGCTTCTTTTTAAAGATTAAAATAACCAATTTCGAACCATTTGCTGTTGAAATAAATACACTGATCATTCAGTGATTAATAAGCAAAGTAACAACTATAATATTGAGCTATACAGTGGAATGTAACTAACCAACGGCTTCCGTGTATTCTGGCGGTCACAAGATGCTGCGCATTGCTACATTGACTACTCGATATTTTTATAATGATGTCCAACTGTTGGCAGCACTTGTGCATGATGAAAAGGTTGAACATTCAGAAATGTGTACGAGGTTTCTACTGGGGAAAAATATTTCTGTTGCAGCTGAGACATAGTGAACATTAATATACACGATTGTAGCCCGTACATCTGAAACGGTTAATATACCGTCTGACGTTACGGAATGTATACCTTACGGAATCGTCTTCTAAACGTCCCCCAAAGCCGAAGTATACGCGTGGCAGCACGCCTTTTACACTCCCTGCAGCGATTAAATTCTGTATTAAATCTTCCTGAGAGTCGTACAGCAGAATTTAGGGTGGCGTATCACAATCGCTAAAACGGAGCCCTTGTAGGATCACTTTGTTGGTTGTCTGCCTATCTGTATGTTAAGACGCCTTTTTCCAGGAACGGGAAGAGGTATCAAGCTGAAATTTACGAGTATATCAAATACCAAGGTGTAAATACTTGGCGATGTAATAATTTAAGCTTCAGATTCAGTGCAGTCAAAAGATACAGCCGCATAACGTCACATATTTTCGTACTCGCAAGCTAACTCGTCAAAACCTACAGATGAACTGGGTATTTTGCATGCTGGGCTTGGTGGTCTAGCGGTGAAGCACGTTGCCGGATAGAATCTTGGTCAAACCATGGATTATCCCGTCTTCGTTCTAACCTGGCCTTCACCTCTTAAAGATGTGAGGAGTCGCCGGAAACAACACGTGGCTCAGATTCCACGTTAAACCGTAGCTCTCTTTTGCCAGGTTGGGTGAGTCAGGTTAGGGACATGCTAGTCGCAGAAACTGTGTCAAATAAAAAGACTTGCATCAGGCCATTGAACCACATGAAATTATATTATTATCTACGAGTATATGTTCGTACGGAACTCTCAGAGTGCGAGTCTGTTTTTTTTATATATATATATTTACTTACGTATGTACACGCATAACTTTCCTGTTGAACCTGTTACAATACAATATTGGCAAAGAATTGAGAGAGTAAAACGAGGAACATGGCCGCCGGGTGTGTGGAGTGGAGCGCAGCATTCCGGTGGCGGGAAGACTGGGACTGATGGTAGGGGAGAGTAGGGTGTTTTCGCGCGCGTCCAACCAGCCGTGCGGCTCTGTGCGCGCCAAAGCTGCTATGTAACGGCGTGGCGCGCGGAAAGCAGCAGGAGCCACTGCCCTGCCCTGGCCGCGTCGACGCCTTTTGGCGGGCTCTGGTCTGCTGGCGCCGTACATCGGTCGTCGATTCCTGAGAGACTGAGCAATACTTTCACACCGTTCTAGGGACTATAGGCGTCCTCAAGGGGGGTGCAGGATTCCCACATAGTCAGCTAAACGGAAATATAATAATGGAATTTAAGCTACATTCCCGCGCTTGCAGAAAACAATAATGAATTAAATGCAAGAATGCACACCTTTAATTTATTATTGAACTAGCTTAGAGCCGGCTGTTTCGCTCGCGAAAATCTATGCCTGCATAGATTTTTTGTTTTTTGTTTTTATTTAATCGAATCTTTGTGTTGTTCACAAATTGCAACACCTTCTAAACTTTTAATATAAGCATGGCCTTTTCCGAATGTACTTCTGACCGAAACACGATTACGATAGCTGGATTTCAAAGTTTTCTTTTTAAATCATGCTTTTATGCGTTCTTTGGAGATATTTCCATATAAACTTTTATCCTCTAACAAACATTTCTTTAGCTCTAACCGAGAAGTGAAATACCTGTTGTCATAGATTTAGTTTAAAATTAATTTTTAATGATACGTAATATTTTCTTAAAAATTTTCATCTCCTATTTCATCCCCTTGGCGGTTGAATTTCCATAAACACTGAAACACAGATTTTTTAAAAACATTTTTAACTGAGAAGTCAAATACCAGTTTTCGTAGATGTAGCTTCAAAAATGCTTTAGTGGTTCTTTTTTTCAGAAATACTTCCCACCTACTATTTTGCCCCCTTAGTTGTTGAATTTCCAAAAAATGCTCACTGAAGAAAACAAATATCAGTTTTCTTAGTTCTAGCTAAAAAATTGTGTTAATAGCGACGTACTTTCAAAAAGCTTTTCACTCCCTTAGGAGTGGAATTTCGGACGATACATTCTTAAGCCATGTATAAGATCTACAGCCTCTCAAAATTTCAAGTTTCTATCCATGGCGGTTTGGGTTGTGCCGTAATGAGCCAGTGAGTGATGATGATGATGATATTTGGTTTGTGGAGCGCTCAACTGCATGGTTACCAGCGCCGGTATAAAGTCCCAATCTTTTCACTGTCCAGTCTCGCAACTTTCCCGAATGATGATGAAATGATGGCGGCAACATAAACACACAGTCAGTGAGTGAGTCAGTCTGTCGGGACATCGCGTTTTACATATATATACAGATAAGACTGAACAGTTGAATGGTATGGTCTTTTGTTGATACACTTGTTATGCTGTACCTCAGCCGTTGCTGCTGTTTTTGTTATTGTGGTTGATGGTGGTGGTGGTAGTAGTAATAGTCGTTGTTTTTGTTGTCATGCTCTTCAGTCCGAAGAATGGTTTCATGCATCTCTCCAGGCTAGTCTATCCTCTACAAGCCTTTCGTTTGTTTATTAGTGCTGCAACCCACCTGAACATCCATTTGACCGTGCTTATAAACTTCCCCCCCCCCTCCCCCCTTCCCCCCTCCACACACAAACGCACTTTCCTTCATTAACAAACTGACAATTCTTTGATGCGCCAGGAAGTGTCCTAGCAACTGATCCCTTCTTTTTCAGCAAATTGTGCTGTAAATTTTTTTCTCTAACTAGATTTGGTATCTCTTCAGAAATAATCCAATCTATCCAACTAATTTTCAGAATTCTTCTGTAGTACCATATTTCAGAAGCTTCATTTCCTTTCTTCTTCATTTTTCTGACGAGTATTGTATTTGTTTGGCCTCTAGCTGGCCGACTCTGTAGCCAATGACATTGTTATTTAAAGCACAGTCGATATTCATTTGTTGCTTTAACAGTAAAGTTTCGATACATCTCACTACTTCTTAATTACATATACGAGTATACAAATATAACACGGAAATACAAACTTCGTTTTTCTTAGCATGAGAATGTTAATAATTTGCAATCAAGTTTCACTCGAACATGTTTTATGGGGTTGATCATTGGAAATAAGTAACTAATCGGGCAATCCATCAACACTATAAACAAGTGACCAATTATGAAATTACTGCAGATGACTTCTTCTTGTTCTTGCATCAAATTGCTGGTATACACCCCTGAAATCAAACAAGTATTGCCGGCTTTAGTGGCTGAACGGTTCTAGGCGCTACAGTCAGGAACCGCGCAACCACTGCGGTCGCAGGTTCGAATCCTGCCTCGGGCATGGATGTGTGTGATGTCCTTAGGTTAGTTAGGTTTAAGTAGTTCTAAGTTATAGGGGACTGATGACCTCAGAAGTTAAGTCCCATAGTGCTCAGAGCCATTTGAACCAAACAAGTATTGAGGGTAATGTGAATCGTTGTCTTCACTTAGAATTTAGGGTTGAATGTTTGTCTCTTGAAAGTATCTTGCAGTACTTACATAGATTCTTAGCTGTCGGGTTAAGCTGGTGGCACTGGTGGCTAGCGTAATTCCCAGTCCGACGACTGCCCTAAATCGATTCATCTGCTGATGCGTAGTGGGAACAGATGAATAACGTGATTTGGATCTCCCGGTTCTCACATGTGTTCTTCGCGATATGGAGAGATTAGAACACTGATTCTGTAGATCAAAGTTTCAACCTCTCCGTACTTCTGAAATCACAACTCAGAACTGCCTGATTTAAATCACCTATTACTTGGCTGTTTCAGCAGGCCAAGGCAATCGTCAAACTGGGAATTCTATTCTCTTCCTTTCTGAACTGTTTATCGTCCACTTTTCACCTTCGTACAAGGTAATCTTCAGAAAACACATCTTAACAGTTGCAGCAGTACTTAATAACAAATTCCTCCTCTTCAGAAACGTTTTTCTTGCTATTGTCAGTTTGCATTTTATGTCCTCGACCAGCGTCAGTTTCTTGCCGCTCAAGTAACAAAACTCTCCAACTGCTCTTAACATACAGGCTACTCCTCTGATGTGTGTTTGCAGAAAAACAACGTGGGAATTATGGCTCAGCCTTGATGCAAACTCTTTGTTGGTTATCCCCGAACAACTTTCAGCGGAAGTTCGCCATCATTACATTGACATAAAAAAAATAGGTTCAAATGGCTCTGAGCACTAAGGGACTTAACATCTTTGGTCATCAGTCCCCTAGAACTTATAACTACTTAAACCTAACTAACCTAAGGACAGCACACAACACCCAGTCATCACGAGGCAGAGAATTACATTGACATTCCCTACGTTAATAACGTGGGTTTACTGATATAACATTTCATGTGTTGGCGTAGATTTGCTTGGTAAACTCACAACAGTTTCGTGGAAGGGGCAACGGTGATGGAAACGAAGCAAAATTTTCCATAGGATAAACTCAAGCTTATTGAAAACCTGAGTTTGTTAATCCTGAACCAATGTATAATGTCACAGGTAACTACCACCTGCATTGTACTTCACTGAGGCAGTGTTTTTTGTATGAGACTTGTACGTATCATTTTTTCCGTCAGACAGGTAGCGTTCAGACACTTACGAATACTTTATATATTCACTTTTTAGACCTTTTAACACTGACTGACAATACGAGAAAAAGCAAAAATCTCATATCGAAAGCAGAGCGCTACTGAAAGCTATTGGAACGCAAAACCATCTCGCATTTCAGTTGTAAAGATAAGGGCGAACGGTGAAACAGTTTATTCATTTAGCGACAAATGGCTCTGGGTACACTTGCTACTACTTAAAATCCATCACGCCCTCTTGCTTTCTCCAGATTTTTTTTGAATTTTCTTCTTGTGCGGGTCCACAACCTCAATATGTTTTAAGAAAGGAGGCATGGCCCAAGCAGGCTGCAGCATATTTATTATCGGAGCTGTTAACTAATTTCGACCATCGGACATTTTCAAGCCGGCCGGAGTGGCCGAGTGCATCGAGGCGCTTCAGCTTGGAACCGCGCGACAGATACGGTCGCAGGTTCCAGTCCTGCCCCGGGCATGGATGTGTGTGATGTCCTTAGGTTAGTTAGGTTTAAGTAGTTCTAAGTTCTAGGGGACCGATGACCTCAGAAGTTAAGTTCCATTCGACACTTTCAAACGCCTCAAATACATCCACAAAAATTACGATATAACGTATGTCACAATTTTTGTGAGTTTATATGAGGTGCTTGAAGCTGACCGACGGTCCAACTTAGCTAACAGCAAAGACACTAAATAGATAACAGCCTGCTTGGACCACGTTTTCGATCTTTCTAGAAACCCATAGTGATTTGATAACATCTGTCTGTGGCGCAGAGACGGATGAAAGTGCCATCTGCGAAGATCCTACCGATAGTATTTTCCTATAGTAGGCGGCAGTTGCCATTACCCAGTCCCACGCTGCGTATGCCTTGCCAGTGTCATCACATTCTGACCCGTTCCCCACATCTGTGCGGAGCACCATATGGCTGTTAATACAAGCACTAATGTAGGTATTAAAATCCATGGAGAAGAAATAAAAACTTTGGGTTCGCCGATGACATTGTAATTCTGTCAGAGACAGCAAAGGACTTGGAAGAACAGTTGAACGGAATGGACAGTGTTTTGAAAGGAGGGTATAAGATGAACATCAACAAAAGCAAAACGAGGATCATGGAATGTAGTCGAATTAAGTCGGGTGATGCTGAGGGAATTAGATTAGGAAATGAGACACTTAAAGTAGTAAAGGAGTATTGCTATTTGGGGAGCAAAATAACTGATGGTGGTCGAAGTAGAGAGGATATAAAATGTAGACTGGCAATGGCAAGAAAAACGTTTCTGAAGAAGAAAAATTTGTTAACATCGAGTATATATTTAAATGTCAGGAAGTCGTTTCTGAAAGTATTTGTATGGAGTGTAGCCATGTATGAAAGTGAAACATGGACGATAAATAGTTTGGACAAGAAGAGAATAGAAGCTTTCGAAATGTGGTGCTACAGAAGAATGCTGAAGATTAGATGGGTAGATCACATAACTAATGAGGAAATATTGAATAGAATTGGAGAGAAGAGAAATTTGTTGCACAACTTGACTAGAAGAAGGGATCGGTTGGTAGGACATGTTCTGAGGCATCAAGGGATCACCAATTTAGCATTGGAGGGCAGCGCGGAGGATAAAAATCGTAGAGGGCGACCAAGAGATGAATACAGTAAGCAGATTCAGAGGGATGTAGGTTGCAGTAGGTACTGGGAGATGAACAGGCTTGCACAGGATAGAGTAGCATGGAGAGCTGCATTAAACCAGTCTCTGGACTGAAGACCACAACAACAATGTAATTTTTATGTAATTTTGGTAACTGGGGCATGTATTTTGTTATTTCTTGACGTTTAAAACCGCCTGTAAATTTTATTGTTGTTTTACCATTCTGTCCCTTTTTAATGTTCTATGGGGCAAAATGAGCTAGTCGCAAAATGATTGAAGTGTTTCTCTATAAAAACAAATCTGACAGAGAATTGCGTCGATAAATCATACTAGCAATCTCCTTCACAAATCTACAAATCGTAGAATGATGTTTAGGGGTATTTGAACTAAATGTAGCACAGAGGAGGATGGGATGCCTGGGACGTCTCTTTCGCAAGAATTTCAAGATTTTACAGTTCGCCAGCCGGTGTGGCCGAGCCGTTCTAGGCGCTACAGTCTGGAACCGCGCGACCGCTATGGTCGCAGGTTCGAATCCTGCCTCGGACATGGATGTGTGTGATGTCCGTAGGTTAGTTAGGTTTAAGTAGTTCTAAGTTGTAGGGGACTGATGACCTCAGAAGTTAAGTTCCATAGTGCTCAGAGCCATTTGAGCCATTTTTACAGTTCGTAGAACATCTAGCAGAAGTATGCAGGTAGACAATCAAGAGAGCAAGAAGTTAAAGGAGCTGTCGAAGGAACCAGTACTTCAGATTTTCTTTCCAAGAGTTCTTCCAAAAAGGATTTTCGCTAGATGGTAACAGCAAGTGTGACAACGACGCTGCACTCCGTTTGCAACACTTCCCCCCTACTACCGGTTACGGCGACCGCAGGGGAGCATGGTGCTCGTCTAATGTCCATGACGCCAGCAGGGACGCGGTGCCGTTATGTAAAGTCCGTAGCGGTGTGTGAGTCCCCCGTTGGAGATTCTCTTGAACCTTTCTGACCGATGTGGAGCAATCGATACGCTACGCTCAAGAAAGAAGTCTAAATACACTCCTGGAAATTGAAATAAGAACACCGTGAATTCATTGACCCAGGAAGGGGAAACTTTATTGACACATTCCTGGGGTCAGATACATCACATGATCACACTGACAGAACCACAGGCACATAGACACAGGCAACAGAGCATGCACAATGTCGGCACTAGTACAGTGTATATCCACCTTTCGCAGCAATGCAGGCTGCTATTCTCCCATGGAGACGATCGTTGAGATGCTGGATGTAGTCCTGTGGAACGGCTTGCCATGCCATTTCCACCTGGCGCCTCAGTTGGACCAGCGTTTGTGCTGGACGTGCAGACCGCGTGAGACGACGCTTCATCCAGTCCCAAACATGCTCAATGGGGGACAGATCCGGAGATCTTGCTGGCCAGGGTAGTTGACTTACACCTTCTAGAGCACGTTGGGTGGCACGGGATACATGCGGACGTGCATTGTCCTGTTGGAACAGCAAGTTCCCTTGCCGGTCTAGGAATGGTAGAACGATGGGTTCGACGACGGTTTGGATGTACCGTGCACTATTCAGTGTCCCCTCGACGATCACCAGTGGTGTACGGCCAGTGTAGGAGATCGCTCCCCACACCATGATGCCGGGTGTTGGCCCTGTGTGCCTCGGTCGTATGCAGTCCTGATTGTGGCGCTCACCTGCACGGCGCCAGACACACATACGACCATCATTGGCACCAAGGCAGAAGCGACTCTCATCGCTGAAGACGACACGTCTCCATTCGTCCCTTCATTCACGCCTGTCGCGACACCAGTGGAGGCGGGCTGCACGATGTTGGGGCGTGAGCGGCAGACGGCCTAACGGTGTGCGGGACCGTAGCCCAGCTTCATGGAGACGGTTGCGAATGGTCTTCGCCGATACCCCAGGAGCAACAGTGTCCCTAATTTGCTGGGAAGTGGCGGTGCGGTCCCCTACGGCACTGCGTAGGATCCTACGGTCTTGGCGTGCATCCGTGCGTCGCTGCGGTCCGATCCCAGGTCGACGGGCACGTGCACCTTCCGCCGACCACTGGCGACAACATCGATGTACTGTGGATACCTCACGCCCCACGTGTTGAGCAATTCGGCGGTACGTCCACCCGGCCTCCCGCATGCCCACTATACGCCCTCGCTCAAAGTCCGTCAGCTGCACATACGGTTCACGTCCACGCTGTCGCGGCATGCTACCAGTGTTAAAGACTGCGATGGAGCTCCGTATGCCACGGCAAACTGGCTGACACTGACGGTGGCGGTGCACAAATGCTGCGCAGCTAGCGCCATTCGACGGCCAACACCGCGGTTCCTGGTGTGTCCGCTGTGCCGTGCGTGTGATCATTGCTTGTACAGCCCTCTCGCAGTGTCCGGAGCAAGTATGGTGGGTCTGACACACCGGTGTCAATGTGTTCTTTTTTCAATTTCCAGGAGTGTATTATCACTTCGTCACTGAATCGCATGGAGTGCTTTATCGTTTTTGCCTAACGCACGCAGTTAGTCTCATAGGGAATATCTTCCTACGATCCGTTGAAGACCGAGGTTTTTTGAATTTTCATAGACATTCGTTCATTCGCAATCGTATTCGCTAAGTCCCTTCATGGAGGAGAGGCTTCAGGAATGTGGAACGAGCTATACATGAACAGGCCGAAGGAGCCATGGCAAGCTACTTCTTTAAGGTTGTCAACAACAAATTTGACTAAGCCCAGTTCACACAAAAATGGCGTAGAATGGATGTATGGCTGGGACGTTGCGCTGTATCGCGCCAACCTCCGTATTAACAAATGAAGCAATTGACACAGAGATGGCATGGCGGGAACGCGTCGCTTCGAGTTTCGCGCCATGTCCGTTTGTCGAAACGAGTTGCGCACGAAAGGGACGCGTGGCAGAGGCGTCCAAGTTGCGCTCAGCTGTTTTCATTAATTTGAAGTTACCCAGTGTGCCAAAAAAATTGTACGGAATGACTTCCCAACCCAACTTCTGTATAGAGTTTTTTGTCAGTCTAGCATAATGCGACCGGGCGTTATCATCACTTCACGGGATCTTCTTGCTCGTTATTATCGGATTGCGTCTGCAAGACGTCTCAGTTGTTAACAATAAATATCAGCAGTGATGATTACACCTCGGGGACGAGCACACTCGGCCACCCGCTGATATTTGTGATTTTGGTTTAGAGCATGCGGTAGTCACACACCCGATTGTTGAACCCGTTCTCATTTCATGCAAATGTCACACGATGGTGGAGTGATCACAGTTGATCACATTTGCCAGTTCTCGAGTACACGGACTTCGATAATTGTGGATTAAACGATCTTCATCAAACCGCGAAGGCCTTCCTGAACGTGGAGAGTCACTAATGTCAAAACGATCCTCCTTAAACCGAGATAACCTTTTTCTTACAGTGCTCTGTCCAGTGGCATTATCCCCATACAGGGCGCAAATGTTTCGGCTGCTTGTGCTGCTATTACTGCTCTTTAGAATTCGGACAGAAGGTTATGTCGGAGATGTTTCAGTTTCTCCACTTGGTACTCCATTTTCTAGCATCCACAGCTCCACTCACTACCTATAAATGGCAAAATGACAATATCTAAACTGAAACAGCAACAGTGAACTACAAGTACAAAAATGAGAATCGATAAATAAACCCATAGCAGCCAGAATACGTATATGCAAAACAAAAACGGTGGGAGGTAACGCACCAACCTAATATATGCTTGCCATTTTATGCTTACATATTTGGGCTTTCTTGACGCAGACAGTGTGTATGAGGTAAAACGCCATTTGCATATTCTGTAACAGTTACTACACAATTACTTATGTTATCTTCGAAAAAATTACACTACTTTTTTTTCTTGTCCTATGTGAACAATGTTGAGTTGGTGCAGTCACAACGCTGTGCTGCTGAAACACATTGGTTTTTCTGTTTGCTCATTAAAGAAATAGAAACCTTATTTTTAGAAAGTGCAACATAGATTAAAGTACATAATGTTTACCGCAGTTCAAATCTGCACAAGCACCATCAGAAGATACTACAAATGTAATACCATTCGTGTTGCAATTACGCTAATCATGTACAGTCAGCATTACATTTTTTGTCTTCAATCAGTGGGTTCTGCCAGATAGACGTGCAGATCCACTATTACTGATAGAAATACAATTTTTCAGGTGGGATATTCTATCATATATCAAGTAAGGTGTTCTTATTAGCACTTTTTACTGGCAGAATTTTATCACACAAGACGGAGAAAACCGTAATGTTACGTAGCGGAGGATTTCTTTTCCCAGCACCTCTCGGCTTCTTTACAATGCTTTGAAAAATCCATCGTTATGGCTGTTATGACTTTTCTTTCCCCTTATTGTAGTAGGGTTGTCGGACGAAATGTGTGCCAGACACACTCAGTTATTGTGAATGAGCCTCTGTGTAACCTGTGGGCTAGGTCGCTGAGGTCCCTGAAATCCTCTGGTTCCATCTTGCACACAAGAAATCTACTGTCCTTGGCATTGGCAATGACTGGAATCGATTTTCCTGGGTGAAAGGATATTTTGTTGCTCCCTATAAGGGCAAAATCTCTATCGCATGGTAGGAACCTATGCCCTGTAACGAGGCATTTCTGGTCTACAGCAGTAAAATAATCACGGATGATCAGATTTTGGAAAAGTATCGTAAATGTTTTGAACAGCTCTCACAAAATCAGCCATTTTTAGGCTTACGTTCATATGGAAATCATATGAGAAATAGGAATTGGGATCAAAACATTCCAGTTTCGTTGCTTTTCTCTGAATGCTTTCCTTCACTTTGTCTAACGCAACAGACATCTACATGTACATGGATATTCGGCAGATCACACGTAAGTGCGTGGCAGAGAGTTGGTCGAACCACCTTCACAATACATCTCTATTGTTTCACTCTGGAACAGCGCGCGGAAATAATGTTTCCGTCCGAGCTCTGATTTCCCTTCTTTATTGAGATGATCGTTTCTCCTATGTAGGTCGGCGCATTCGGAGGAGAAAGTTGGTGAATGAAATTTCGTGACAAGATTCCGTCGCAACGAGAAACATCTTTCTTTTAATGATGTCAACCCCAAACCTCAAATCATGTCAGTGACACTCTGTCCTCTATTTCGCAATAATGCAAAGCGTTCTGCAGTTCTTTGAACTTTCTCGATGTACTCCGTTAATCCTATTTGGTAAGGATCCCACACCGCACAGCAATACTCCAAAAGAGGACGGACAAGCGTAGTGTGGGCAGTCTCCTTAGTAGGTCTGTTACATTTTCTAAGTGTCCTGGCAATACAACGCAGTCTTTGGTTTGCTTTCCCCGCAGCATTTTGTATGTGTTCTTCCCAATTTACGTTGTTCGTAATTGTAATTCCTAGGTATTTAGTTGAATTGACGGCCTTTAGATTTGACTGATTTATCGTGTAACCGAAGTTCAACGGATTCCTTTTAACACTCGTGCGGGTTACCTCACACTTTTCATTGTTTAATGTCAATTGCCAAAATACAGATATCGTTTCTAAATGGTTTTGCAAGATATACTTTTGAGATATTCTGCAAAAATGCTGGAAACTTTCGGGATACATTTTTTCAGTTCTTTTTATTATACGTCAAATGTGCCCCATTTCATCCTTTTCTTCAACCCTTCGCTGCTCAACATTTTACGAGTTACAAATAAAAAAATGGTTCAAATGGCTCTGAGCACTATGGGACTTAACTTCTGAGGTTATCAGTCCCGTAGAACTTAGAACTACTGAAACCTAACTAACCTAAGGACATCACACACATCCATGCCCGAGGCAGGATTCGAACCGGCGACCGTAGCGGTCGCGCGGTTCCAGACTGCAGCGCCTAGAACCGCTCGGCCACCACGGCCAGCTACGAGTTACAAAAGATGCAGTTTATCGATATCTTCGTCTGACGAAGACAGTGTATTCAGATACATTCGTAACACGACGGTCGAACTGCTAACGTCCCGTCCGTGCCACGACCCTGACTCGCCGCCGCCAGGCGTCCGTGCCACGCCGTTCCTGTGTCAACTGGGCCTACGAGAAACCCTGTCCGCCTGCTTAGTTAGGGGGCACATTTTCAAAGTTCAGTTCGATTCCTTAACCTTATCTTCGTCCAAAGGTGGCCTTAACCTCATTAAGGTACACAAAAAATGTGTCACCCTGCTCCTAAATCGCATCAGGAAGGAGTTTCGTACCCGGAGGACCAGTATCATCACAAAACTCATTCAGCGGTGGAAGCCTCATAGCCGTGACCCACCCGTTAATATCGCCGGCATTCCACTTTCTTACCGACATGTGCGACTGTATTACATGGAAATGAGCTACATTCGACACAACATCGTCGATAACGGAAGCCTGACGAACAGGAAGCTTTATGACCTTCTCATGAGAACAAACCACAGGAATCGTCTCGAAAAAAAACATCCACATACACATTGGAGTATAGTATGGCGAAATGTGCACAGCGACATGTTACCATCACGCGCCATAGCCGACTGGTATCTAACAGTCAACGATAAAGTAGCAACGAATGAAAAGCTACATAAAATAGGCCTTCATCCAACGCCCAACTGTGCATGCGGAAGAGTCGATACGCTTATTCATAGGTTCACGTGCGGACATGCAGAAGAAATTACATTTCTTCGTCAACGATTGTCGGTGATAGACCGTACGACGCCCAGTGGTGTAGACCTTTTAGAGATCATTCAGCCACAAAAACTGAGATATCCCCGAGCAAAAACAA
Source organism: Schistocerca americana (assembly GCF_021461395.2). Lineage (NCBI taxonomy): Eukaryota > Metazoa > Arthropoda > Insecta > Orthoptera > Acrididae > Schistocerca > Schistocerca americana. The sequence continues at coordinate 127,440,075 of NC_060123.1, read as the reverse complement.
CGTGGATCATGGGCCACACAGCATCGTTTATTATGCAGAATAGGCATGCTACTTTCCTAGACTATTATTCTTACATAGAAACTGAACACTTTAAAATGAGCCAACATTGTGACTAAAGGAGGATATTTGGAAATATGCTGAAAATCATAATTAACGGTTAAATGCTTCAAATACAATATTTCGGATAGCAAAGGTTGCCAGTGATCTGTACGTATGAATCCTATTTGCTTCCTGGGACTTAAGTTCTTGTCGGAATTTTAAGATACTATCCAGACGGTCACCAATGCAGAAGGCATTTTTTCTTTCCCATTTTCGTTTTAACATTTTCCTTCTCTCGCAGAGCAGCGGAGCAACTTTCCTTCAACAATGAAGTGATAGTCTTTTGTGCACCATAAAATTTTCTGTTTACTACTTGGCAAAAAAAAAGAAAAAAAAGCTGGGTGGTAACGTGCTTGCCTCCCATGCAAACGGTCCCGGGTTCGATTCCCGGCCGGCTTGGAGATTTTCTCCGCTCGTGGACTGGGTGTTGTCATCGTTTCATCCTCATTTAGGCGCGCAAGTCGCCTAATGTGGCGTCGAATGAAATAAGACTTGCACCTGGCGACCGAACTTCCCCGAATGGGGCCTCCCGGCCGACGATGCCATACGCTCATTTCCATTTTACGAGAAACCCTGAAGGAGAAACATCAGCCCGAAAAAATAACAGACTATGCCACGAAGCTCTTTACCAGAGTGGATCACTTAAAGGACGAGACACCCCCAGCTCCGATTAATAGGAACCATTCAACCCCGGCGCTGGCATAAGTACGAAGTGCCATTGGCCTTGGTCCGCTGGCACACGCCTTAACTTTGTTCTCAAATGGTTCAAATGGTTCTAAGCATTATGGGACTTAACATCTGTGGTCATCAGTCCCCTAGACTTAGAACTACTTAAACCTCACTAACCTAAGGACATCACACACAGCGATGGCCGAGGCAGAATTCGAACCTGCGACCGTAGCAGCAACGCGGTTCCGAACTGAAGCGCCTAGAACCGCTCGGCGACAACGGCCGGCTAACTTTGTGCACCAGTCATCGAAAAGCTGCGAGTGCCACTGCTCGTGGAACGAATTAAACAAAGGTCCCTACAATACTCAATACCCACATCGCAAGAAAAATGTTACCTAACTAGAGGAACGAAGTAGCCAATGAGCTCCCAGTTACCTCACGAATAGATAATAAATTGTTAAATAAAGAGAGATAAAATGTGTGTACCTTTCACCCACCAAGAATAAACTCCCAAAGGGAGTCACTCTTGTGGCCCCACTACCCGCAAAGAGAGAAAGAAAGAAGAAAAGGAACTAGGAAGACGGCGAACCCTGGAGGAAGAGAGGCTCGCGGTGGTACCATGTGACATTTTTCCGCGGAGATGTGAGCGACGCGCGGGCCGCCGTGTGCGGTCGGTATAGAGGACGTCGATACCACAGGTTAAATGCTTCGTCTGCAGTACTTTTCTTTAAGTGTATGAAAGATAGACTTTAAGAATAGAGAAAGAGACAAAATTGAAGTATTCGAGATGTGGGTTTGTAGGAGAATAGAGAAAATAGTATGGGTGGACAAAGTGGAGAACAGTGAAGTTCCCGAATCGGTAAACGGACAAAGAACTCGCCTAAACCTAGTCAACAAAACGAAGACGGGCTGGGTGGGATACACTAATGCCCATTAAAATTGCTACACCACGAAGATGTGCTACAGACGCGAAATTTAACCGACAGGAAGAAGATGCTGTGATGTGCAAATGATTCTGTCTTCAGAGCATTCACACAAGGTTGGCGCCGGTGGCGACACCTACAACGTGGTGACATGAGGAAAGTTTCCAACCAATTTCTCATACACAAACAGCAGTTGACTGGCGTTGCCTGGTGAAACGTTGTTGTGATGCCTCTTGTGAGGAGGAGAAATGCGTACCATCACGTTTCCGACTTTGATAAAGCTCGGATTGTAGCCTATCACGATTGCGGTTTATCGTATTGCGACATTGCTGCTCGCGTTGGTCAAGATCCAATTACTGTTAGCAGAATATGGAATCGGTGGGTTCAGGAGGGTAATACGGAACGCCGTGCTGGATCCCAACGGCCTCGTATCACTACCAGTCGAGATGTCAGGCATCTTACCCGCATGGCTGTAACGGATCGTGCAGCCACGTCACGATCCCTGAGCCAACAGATGGGGACGTTTGCAAGACAACAACCATCTGCACGAACAGTTCGACGACGTTTGCAGCAGCATGGACTATCAGCTCGGAGACCGTGGCTGCGGTTACCCTTGACGCTGCATCACAGACAGGAGCGCCTGCAATCGTGTACTCAACGACGAACCTGGCTGCACGAATGGCAAGATGTCGTTTTTTTCGGATGAATCCAGGTTCTGTTTACAGCATCATGATGGTCGCATCCGTGTTTGGCGACGTCGCGGTGAACGCACAATTGAAGCGTGTATTCGTCACGCCCTGCTGGCGTACCACCCGGCGTGATGACATGGGGTTCCATTGGTTACACGTCTCGGTCACCTCTTGTTCGCATTGACGGCACTTTGAACAGTGGACGTTACATTTCAGATGTGTTACGACCTGTGGCTCTACCCTTCATTCGATCCCTGCGAAACCCTACATTTCAGCAGGATAATGCACGACCGCATGTTGCAGGTCCTGTACGGGCCTTCCTGGATACAGAAAATGTTCGGCTGCTGCTCTGGCCAGTACATTCTCCAGATCTCTCACCAATTGAAAACGTGTGCCCAATGGTGGCCGAGCAACTGGCTTGTCACAATACGCCAGTCACTACTCTTGATGAACTGTGTTATCATGTTGAAATGCATGGGCAGCTGAACCTGTACACGCCATCCAAGCTCTGTTTGACCCAATGCCGAGGCGTATCAAGGCCGTTATTACGACCAGAGGTGGTTGTTCTGGGTACCGATTTCTCAGGATCTGTGCACCCAAAATGCGTGAAAATCTAATCACATGTCAGTTCTAGTATAATATATTTGTCCAATGAATACCCGTTTACCATCTGCATCTCTTCTTGGTGTAGAAATTTTAATGGCCAGTAGTGTACTTACTTCGATGAAAAGGATTTCTGACAACAGCTAACGAAGGTACACTGGAAGGGGAGAAGAAAATAGGGAAGGAAGGATAAAAATCCTAGATGAAATGGATAGAGGAAGATGTCAGTTTGTGAAGCAGTTGGCTTGCAACAGGAGCGGATTGAGTCAGCAAAGGTGCCAGGAAACTGCCAATGGGCACAACATGTACTGATAATGAGTATGAGAAAAGTAGCTACTCTGAAACCAGTAACTACTGTTCCTCTTACACTGTCCAGTTGCTGTTTTTATTTACTACTCCATTTCAGCCCAAGTTTTTATGCGTCTTTTTCTGATTTCAGAGGCCACTACTATCTATCAGTATTCTGCATAGTTAAAAATCCATATTTTGAGAACATCAATGGTAACTAGTATTTACGAGGAGCGTTCAATAAGTAATGCAACACTTCTTTTCTGAACTTTTTACGTTTTATTGAGGATTCCAACGCACCCAATTATTCTCCACTATTTTGGCTACAAAAGTCTATTTTTCAGCATAACGTCCGTTCATCAGTACAATGAAGTCTTGAGAGCTCCTTTCACATGTGCAGACTTGTGTGAGCCCTTGCGTCGGAGAAGGAGAAGTTCGTTTGCATTTTTGTGACGGCGAACACACTGAACTCGATTTTTCAATTTCCTGAGAGTAATACAGGAAAGCTGATCGTTGCATCATGGCGGAGTACATCAAACAGAATAACAACTTTAGAGTCGCAGAAAACCGTCTCCAAGACTTTAGCGGCTGTGGGTGCGGCTTTGCACTTCTTCTTCGGAGGGGAGGCGGTGCGGAGCCCCTCCATGGATTGCCGTTTTGTTTCAGGTAATGAGCCCAAGTTTCATCGTCTGTCTCAACGTTCGACGCTCTGCCTTGTAACGCGCAACCAGTTCCTCACGCATGACCCTTCCTTGCTCTTTATGGCATTGTTAGGCGGCGAGGAAACTAGACGGCACACACCTTTGTCTACCCCTCTGGAGGACGAGCGTCGGCATACTTCCTGTCTATGCTGAAATACACCCAACTCTTCGCAGAAAGAGAGTTGTTGTTATAAATCCCGTTTACAAAATATCGTTAGACGTGCATGTTTAACTAATTCACCATTAATATCCAAAAAATCGATCCAGGTATTTAGGTTCTATACACTAACTGAGCCTTTTGCGTTAACTTCTTGATATATTGGCCGGAGGTATACGTTCTGGGTTTTTTGCTGACGCGTGTTCGATTGGTTGTCTGACGTTTCGCCAACACGAGTGGATGGCGAAACGTTAATTCACCAATATGTCAGCCTTTGGCCGAAGATGGTGGATTTCTTTCTAACTGAAATTCAGTACCCCTCAAAAAGGGTAGCGCAGTAAATACTAGTATGTGCCAGGGGCGCTTTCAGGTTGTAGGGTTAGCAGCAATGGTGATATGAAGGCATTTGTGTCGCCAGGAGTGCCCCACGGAAGTGTGGCAGGATCGGTATTATTCTCTGTATGCATAAATAGTCTGACGGTCCGCCCGAGGTAGCTGAGTGGTCAGCGCGATGGAATGTCATACCTAACGGCCCGGGTTCGATTCCCGGCTGGGCCGGAGATTTTCTCCGATCAGGGACTGGGTGTTGTGTTGTACTGATCATCATCGTTTCATCCCCATCGACACGCAAGTCGCCGAAGTGGCGTCAAATCGAAAGACTTGCACCAGGCGAACGGTCTACCCGACGGGAGGCCCTAACCACAAGGCATTTCCATTTCCAATAGTCTGACGGACATTTGCGGCGGTTTGTTGATGACGCTGAGGTGTACGGGAAGATGTTGTCGTTGATTGACGGCAGGAGGATAGTAGATGACTTAACCAAGTTTCTAGTTGGCGGGATGAACGGCAGCTTGCTCTAAACGTAGAAAAATGTTAATAGTGTGCTGCTTGAAACAGTCATGCAGTTTGAATATCTCGACGTTGCAAAACGATATAAAATGGTACGAACACGGAACGACCATAATGAAAAGGCGAATGGTCGGCTTCGGTTTAGTGGGAGAATTTTAGGAAAGTGATGTTCATCTATGATGGAGGCTGCATATAGAATACTAGTGCGACCCATTCTTGAGTACTGTTGGAGTGTTTGGAATCCCCCCCCCCCCCAGAAGATTAAACAAAGAAATAGAATCAATTCAGAGGCGTGCTGCAAGATTTGTTACCGACAGGATCGATCGACATGCGAGTATTATGGAAATACTCTGTGAACTCAAATGGATATTGCTGGAGGGAAGAAGACATTCTTTTCGCGAAACTTTATTCTACTGAGAAAACTTCGAAAACTGGCATTTGAAGCTGACTGCAGGATTATTCTACTGCCGCCAACGTACATTTCATGTAAGCGCCACGAAAACAAGATAAGAGAAATTAGGGCTCCTATGGAGGCAGTCGTTTCTCCCTAGCTCTATTTGTAGATGGAACAGGAAAGGGGATGACTAGTGATGGTAGAAGGTAGCCTCTGCCATGCACCGTGCGACGACTTGCGGGGCATACAGGGTGTTTCCCTAAGAGCATGCAAAAATTTAACAGGACCTAGAGGACGCTCCACTAACAATTTGAGGCAGGAAACCTGGGGTCAGAGAAGCCACCTTAAGGGGATAACAGGAACAAAACCACGTTACTGTGTACTTTTTTACATACATTAGTTACAGTTAACTGCAAATACTATCACTGACGCAATGAACGTACCATTTGTACTGTATCTTACAGAATGTGCTGAAACTGACGGCCATCAACCTCAATGCAAGCGTGAAGTCGGCGAACAAGATTCTGACGCATCCTGACAAATATCCCTGGTGTGTTTCGAATCACTTCACAGGCAGCTACAATTCTCGCTACTAATTCCATCTCCATATCCACTGGGGTCTCATACAGAAGTGACTCTAGATAGCCCCATAAGAAATAATCAAGGGGATTCGATTCAGATCAGGTGATCTCCCCTTCCGCTGGCCGGTGTGGCCGTGCGGTTCTAGGCGCTTCAGTCTGGAACCGCGTGACCGCTACGGTCGCAGGTTCGAATCCTGCCTCGGGCATGGATGTGTGTGACGTCCTTAGGTTAGTTAGGTTTAAGTAGTTCTAAGTTCTAGGGGACTGATGACCACAGATGTTAAGTCCCATAGTTCTCAGAGCCATTTGAACCATTTGGACTAATGACCACAGATGTTAAGTCCCCATCGCACCCCCCTCAGATTTAGTTATAAGTTGGCACAGTGGATAGGCCTTGAAAACCTGAACACACATCAATCGAGAAAACATGAAGAAGTTGTGTGGAACTATGAAAAAATGAGCAAAATATATAAACTGAGTAGTCCATGTGCAAGATAAGCAACATCAAGGATAAGACAAACACAGGAGCGTCGTGGTCCCGTGGTTAGTGTGAGTAGCTGCGGAACCAGAGGTCCTTGGTTCAAGTCTTCCCTCTAGTGAAAAGTTTAATTTTTTATTTTCAGTTTATGTGACAAACTATTATGTTTTCATCAGTGTTTTGGGAGTGATTATCACATCCACAAGAAAACCTAAATCGGGCAAGGTAGAAGAATCTTTTTACCCATTCGCCAAGTGTACAAGTTGGGTGGGTCGACAACAAATTCCTGTCATGTGTCACACATGCCGTCACCAGTGTCGTATACAATATATCAGACGTGTTTTTCTGTGGAGGAATCGGTTGACCTATGACCTTGCGATCAAATGTTTTCGGTTCCCATTGGAGAGGCACGGCCTTTCGTCTACTAATCGCACGGTTTTGCGGTGCGGTCGCAAAACACAGACACTATACTTATTACAGTGAACAGTGACGTCAATGAACGAACGGACAGATCATAACTTTGCGAAAATAAAGAAATAAAATTTTTCACTGTAGGGAAGACTTGAACCAAGGACCTTTCGGTCCGCAGCTGCTCACGCTAACCACGAGACCATGGCTCTACTGTGCCTACAGTCTCTTTATATTATATATATTGCACATGGACTACTCTTTTTGTATATTTTGCTTATTTTTTCATACTTCCTCACAGCTTCTTCCTGTTTTCTCGATTGATGTGTGTTCAGTTTTTCAAGGCCTATCCACTGTGTCAACTTATAACTAAATCTGAGGGGGGTGCGATGGGGAGGTTCCCTTGTCAGAGCCATTTGAACCATTTGAACCTCCCCTTCCGATCCAGCGACCAGGAAGTACAGCACTCAGATGGTTGCGGAAATTCACACTGAAGTGAGGCGGTGCGCCGTCATGTTGTACCCACATCCTCTCACGAACAGCCAAGGATGCGTTCTCCACCAACTCAAGTGAACTCTTTGCACGAACCTCGGAAGTACAGGCGGTCATCAGACGGCCAGTTAGAAGATATGGCCCAATGAGACTGCCGCCTACAGTGCCGCCCCAGATCTTCACAGCAATATGTATTTGATTGTGTGACTCTCCTACAGCTTGAGGGTTTTCCTCGTCCTGCCACATATGGCTATTCCTGCTGTTCACGATCAAATGAGGCCTCGTCAGTGAACAGCACGATTTGGAGGAAATGTGGTCGATCAGTCCATTGTTGGAGCAACCACTGACACAATGCGGCTGTTGGTGCAAAATCAGTCACAAGCACTGCATGGAGTCGTTGTAGGTAATACGGGTGTAATTGTTGTTCGTAGAGTACTCGCCTCACGCTAGTTATGTGCAGTACGACGAATGCTTGTAATGGGGTCCGCTGCAAACGTTCCAGCACCTCCTCTTCAAAATCGGGTGTGCGAGTGGTCCTCATGTTGCCACGTCCATCGTTTCTCCTTTCCAATGAACCAGTCTCCCGCATTCGTCGATCGATAGGAATAAACACACGTCGTGACGGATAATGCCTGTTGGGAAATCGTTCCCCGTACAGTCTTTCAGCAGCGAGAGCACTGCAACGTACTTCGTCATACGCAAGGTGCACGTCAGTGAGTTCTGCGAAACTGTTTACCGGCACTGCTCCACCGTATTGTATTGTGCGTCCCTGAATATCACTGGGCAATGACGGGATCTATCGTTGGTTCGTAACACGTTCTGTCGTGGGATAATGTAAATACAAGAGAGCCACCTCATGGACAAGTAAAGTAAACGGATTTAAAGCTGTGAGGACGGGGCGTGAGTCGTGATTGGGTAGCTCTGCCCCAGAAAGCAAAGGTCCCGAGTTCGAGTCTCGGTCCGGCACACAGTTTTAATCTGCCAGGAATTTAAAAATTAAACAAAACCTGGATCATGACTTCCTAGTAATCAGGCTCGTCGTCCTCGTTTCCTTGCAGAAAATAAAGAATGTCCATGTAAATAAACAGCACAAAACCTGTAAACTTGAACGCATGTTAGTTGTAAATAAGCTGGAAAACAAGAACGCTAGACTAAGCGGTAGACAAGTTTACTTCACATCTCCTCCAGCTGGTTTCTCCGACCCCAGGTTCCCTACCTCAAATTGTCCACTGGAGCATTCTCTATGTCCTGTTACATTTTTGCACGCTCTTACGGAAACCACCTGTATACAATACGTAAATGTAGATGCGTATTTTTGAACATAGATGACCCATACTGTCCGGTTCAGTAGTTGAGAGGTCAGCGCGTCTGACTGTTGTGTGAAGGACGCGGGTTCAGTTCGCGGTACAGCCACGGATTTCTCCTCGGTGAGAGGTCTGGAACAGGGTGTACCTTTCCTCGTGAGGCCAGTCGAGGAGGTACCTGAGTCAGAAGCACGTGATCCAAGGCGGGCAGGCTGACAACAGCCGGGAGAGCGTGGTCACAGGCCCCAGCACACCACATCCAAATGACGTCATGTAGCAGAGGATGGCACGGCGGCATTGCTTGCTCCTCTGGGCCTCACCGTTGAGTCATTTCTATACGGTTAGCCTCCTTAACGTAGCGGTAGCGTTTCCGCCTACCATGCAGGGGGAAGAGCTCAAACCAGCTTGCACACAAATTTAAACTCAAAATCAGTGTGTCGATGCTACATATAAACTATTATGCCTGTCCTGCAATGTCCCCCCCCCCCCCCCACCCAAAAAAGACGACAAATAGCCATGTAAAAGGGTTCAAGGAACAACAATAAGAGAAAAACGAAAAAGAAAAGAACATACAAACGAAAACCTATAAAACGACAGTAATGTTAACCAACTCTAAAAATATAATAGGTTAATAGAAAGAAAAGTTTATTAAAATGTATCGTTGTTAATAATTTAAATAAATATATAAGGTTACAAAGAAAAAAGGTTCGATTCCCGGCAGGGGAGTGGGTGTTGTGTGTTCTTCATAATTTTCAACATCATTGACCCGCAAGTCGCCGAAGTGGCGTCAAATATAAAGAACTTCCAATACGGCGACCGAACTCCCCCGCCTGGGGCCTCCCGGCCAACAATGAGATACGCTCATTTCAATTTTTTTTTTTTATATACGATCCGTATTATACTGTAACAGATCTGTAGTAAAGATGTTAGGTTGGTGCGTGCATTAGTGGCGTTTTTGTTTTGCATGTTGGTATTCGCTCGCTATGGGTTTATTTATCGATTGTCATTTTTTATTTGTAGTTCACTGTCCCCGCCCGCCCCCCCCCCCCCCCCTTCCCCATGAACCATGGACCTTGCCGTTGGTGGGGAGGCTTGCGTGCCTCAACGATACAGATAGCCGTACCGTAGGTGCAACCACAACGGAGGGGTATCTGTTGAGAGGCCAGACAAACGTGTGGTTCCTGAAGAGGGGCAGCAGCCTTTTCAGTAGTTGCAGGGGCAACAGTCTGGATGATTGACTGATCTGGCCTTGTAACACTAACCAAAACGGCCTTGCTGTGCTGGTACTGCGAACGGCTGAAAGCAAGGGGAAACTACAGCCGTAATTTTTCCCGAGGGCACGCAGCTTTACTGTGTGGCTAAATAATGATGGCGTCCTCTTGGGTAAAATATTCCGGAGGTAAAATAGTCCCCCATTCGGATCTCCGGGCGGGGACTACTCAAGAGGACGTCGTTATCAGGAGAAAGAAAACTGGCGTTCTACGGATCGGGCCGTGGAATGTCAGATCCCTTAATCGGGCAGGTAGCTTAGAAAATTTAAAAAGGGAATTCAGAAGGATGTAGGTAGCAGTAGGTACTGGGAGATGAAGAAACTCGCACAGGATAGAGTAGCATGGAGAGCTACATCAAACCAGTCTCAGGACTGAAAACACAACAACAACAACAACAACAACAGTTCACTGTTGCTGATTGAGTTTACATATTGTCATTTTGTCATCTGAAGATACAGAGTGGAGCTATCGACGCTAGAATATGAAGTACCAAGTGGAGAAATCGGTACATTTTCGACATATTGGTTCAAATAGTTCAAATGGCTCTGAGCACTATGGGACTTAACATCTGTGGTCATCAGTCCCCTAGAACTTAGAACTACTTAAACCTAACTAACCTAAGAACATCACACACATCCATGCCCAAGGCAGGATTCGAACCTGCGACCGTAGCAGTCGCGCGGTTCGGGACTGAGCGCCTAGAACCGCTAGACCACCGCGGCCAGCCTTTCGACATATTCTTCGAGTTAAGTAGAGGAGTGACAGTATCGGAGGCAGCCAGAAGCATTTGCGGCGTTTACGGGGGATAATACGGCTGGAAAGAGCACGGCAAGAAAATAGTCTTCGCTTTTTAAGGAGGATTGTCTTGACAATAGTGACTCTCCACGTTCAGGAATACCACCGCGTTTGAAGAAGATCGTTTAGACTCATAAATCCGCGAAGATCCGCGTCAGTGTACTCGAGAACTGGCAAATGTGATGAAATGTGATCATCCCACCATCGTGAGATTTGCATGCAATAAGAAAGGTTCGAAAATCGGGTGTATGTGTACCGCATGGTCTAAGCCAAAATGACAAAAATCAGTGGGTGGCCATTCCTATACTGTATCGTTAGTGGTTTCCATGATTTCCCTAAATCGCTTAAGACAAATGCCAGGATTGTTCCTTCGAAAGGGCAGCACGGCCCCATTCCTTCTCCATCCTTCCCTAATCCGAGCTTGTGCTCCGTCTCTAATGACCTCGTTGTCGACGGGAAGATAAACGCTAATCTCCACCTCTGTCTCCTCCTCCTTTCTGGTGACGAGAAATGGTGTCTTTGTTCTAATATAAGGAAAAGAAAGGAATGGCTGACCCCAAACAAAGCAGCAACTCCCTGTAGACAGACCAGCACCATTCCCCAAAAGATGATGTTACGCATCTGGTGGAGCAGCGGTGGTGTGGTGTCGTACGAATTGCAACCCCGAGGTGTAACCGTCATTGCTGACATCTAGAGTCAACAACTGAGACGTCTTGCAGATGCAATGCGAGAATGACAACCAGGAAGACTGCGTGAAGTGATGTCACTCCATGACAACGCTCACCCGCATTGTGCTAGACTGGCAATAAACATTATACTGAAGTTGAGTTGGGTAGTCATTCCGCATCCGCCTTATTCACCTCATCTTGCACCCTCTGATTTTCACCTTTTTCACTCTCTGGCGAACAACCACCAAGGAACTTCCTTTCCGGATAAAAATACACTCAGAACATGGCTGGACGAGTTCTTCGCCTCAAAACCATGTTATTTCCACAGTCGCGGAATCCAAAAGTTACCCCAGCGTTAGCAGACTCTTGCAAATAGTGAAGGAGGATGTATTATTGATGACTTGAGTCTCTATTATGTGCATCTGTCGAGTTTATTAAATTTACGGAAAAACGCCACTAACTTATGTACCAACCCAGTATTTACGAAGCATTTGATAAAATGTTTGGAGCTTTGTTGGGGTACTTTTAGGACATGTTTTATGGAAGGTGGAGTGTGCTCGTTACCTTAAATAAAGTTTGTCAAAGGTCTCTGACTGTGTAATTAGGGGATAAGAAAATACCAGGAAATCTAGATTGCTAAACAAGTATCGTCATTGGTTTGGTAAGCGGCGTGTGGCTGAGAAAAAAGTGAGAAAGGGTGTATCATCATCATCATCATTTAAGACTGATTATGCCTTTCAGCGTTCAGTCTGGAGCATAGCCCCCCTTATACAGTTCCTCCATGATCCCCTATTCAGTGCTAACATTGGTGCCTCTAGGTGGTTCATGGTGTGGGTTCCTGTAGTCATGTCCTAGTTCATGAACCACGGGCAACGTATGAGTGGCCAAGTAAGTGGTCCCGACAGTCGGGATACCAGTTACTTTGGAATAAGGCTGGGCATCTCGGACATATTCTGAGTCGTGGTCACCTTTGTGCTCATACGGCAAAGACTACCAAATCCACCGGTTAGTCCCTCAGCCGTTAGGGGTAAAACCCAATGGGACTCGGGGCAAGTAAGGCTAGCAACCTGCTTCCCTGGTACTTTAAATATGATGCTAGCAACAATCAGAGAAAGGGTGTAGGTAATAAAAATAAGTTCGACTTTTGAACTGTCAGGACTAAGTACCTGGCACTGCGTCACCATCAGAATTCCATATTCAGATGTGGGCATCCCCTTTGATTTCTCCCAAAACAGTTTCCAGCGCTGACGCCGCTTCTCGAGGGTGGGTAATCAAATGATCGACAGGCTGGTGGGGTAAAGAAACCGGGCCCTCATGGAGTGGAAAAAACTGACCGGCTATGAGAAGGACCCGCTCACTGAGGGTTCCACACAAACTTAATGTCAATGAAAATATGCGTTTGGCTGGGGCGTGAGCTCTCCCCTGGTGCAAGTCTTTTTACTTGACGCCCTTTCGGCGACTTGCCCGTCGATGAGGATTAAAATGATGATGAAGACGGCACAGTACCCAGTCCACCAGACGAGAAAATCTCCGACCCGGCCGGGAATCGAAAACGGGTCCGTCAAGTGGAATTATGCCGCGCCGATCACTCAACCATGGAGGCGGACTGCAAATTTAATTATGTATGTAGACAGTTTATCCTTTCGGGTAATCGAGGATAATGACGACTTTTGCCTGTTATCGATGCTGATACTGGCAAAATATGGTCCTAGGGATTTCAAGATTTTCGAGACTGTTTTAATTTCAAGTCTGGAGTCGGACAATAAATTTTTCGTATGAGATAACTACAAATTAAGAATTCTAAAGTGAAACGACCACGTAAAACTAGTGGTGGGCAAGGCCAAGCTGATACCCTAAGGAAATGAAACTCTTGCCTGATAAAACTCTTGTTAGACCGACTTCTGAGTATTGATCGTCAGTCTGGCGTCGTACCAAGATTTGGACTAATAGAGGAAACAGAGAAGAGCTAAAGAAGAGTGGAGCGTTTTGAGATGAGTTCCTTTCGTAAGCGCGAGAGCGTTGTGAGATGTTCGTCACCTTTCTGTAGCAGACGCTACAAAAGAGGTATAGTGCATCATGGAGAGGATTACCGCTAAACCGATAGCGAACGCTGAAAGAAGAGTCCGGGAACTTATTATTTCTACCCATATACACTACTGGCCATTAAAATTGCTACACTAAAAGAAATGCAGATGATAAACGGGTATTCATTGGACAAATGTATTATACTAGAACTGACATGTGATTAAATTTTCACGCAATTTGGGTGCACAGATCCTGAGATATCGGTACCCAGAACAACCACCTCTGGCCGTAATAACGGCCTTGATACGCCTCGGCATTGAGTCAAACAGAGCTTGGATGCCGCGTACAGGTACAGCTGCCCACGCAGCTTTAATACGATACCACAGTTCATCAAGAGTAGTGACTGGCGTATTGTGACGAGCCAGTTGCTCGGCCACCATTGCCCAGACGTTTTCTATTGCTGAAAGATCTGGAGAATGTGCTGGCCAGGGCAGCAGTCGAACATTTTCTGTATCCAGAAAGGCCCGTACAGGACCTGCAACATGCGGTCGTGCATTATCCTGCTGAAATGTAGGGTTTCGCAGGGATCGAATGAAAGGTAGAGCCACGGGTCGCAACACATCTGAAATGTACTGTTCAAAGTGCCGTCAATGCGAACAAGAGGTGACCGAGATGTGTAACCAATGGCACCCCATACCATCACGCTGGGTGATACGCCAGTATGGCGATGACAAATACACGCTTCCAGTGTGCGTTCACCGCGATGTCGCCAAACACGGATGCGACCATCATGGTGCTGTAAACGGAACCTGAATTCATCCGAAAAAATGACGTTTTGCCGTTCGTGCACCCAGGTTCGTCGTTGAGTACGCCATTGCAGGCGCTCCTGTCTGTGATGCAGCGTCAAGGGTAACCGCAGCAATGGTCTCTGAGCTGATAGTCCGTGCTGCTGCAAACGTCGTCGAACTGTTGGTGTAGATGCCTGTTGTCTTGCAATCGTCCCCGTCTGTTGACTAGGGATCGAGACGTGGCTGCACGATCCGCTACAGGCATGCGGATAAGATGCCTGTAATCTCGACTGCTAGTGATACGAGGCCGTTGGGATCCAGCACGGCGTTCCGTATTACCCTCCTGAACCCACCGATTCCATGTTCTGCTAACAGTCATTGGATGTCTACCAACGCGAGCAGCAATGTCGCGATACGATAACCCGCAATTGCGATGGTCTACAATCCGACCTTTATTAAAGTCGGAAACGTGATGGTACGCATTTCTCCTCCTTACACGAGGCATCACAACAACGTTTCACCAGGCAACGCCGGTCAACTGCTGTTTGCGTCTGAAAAATCGGTTGGAAACTTTCCTCATGTCACCACGTTGTAGGTGTCGCCACTGGCGCCAACCTTGTGTGGTTGCTCTGAAAAGCCAATAATTTGCAATACATGAAACAGATTTAGAAGGACGAAGGTTGCAGTAGGTACTGGAAGATGAAGAAGCTTGCACAGGAAAGAGTAGCACGGAGAACTGCATCTCTGGACTGAAGAATACAACAACAACAACAACAACAAGCGTAAACAGTCGTTCCAAAACTTTCTTATTTCCACTTTACCTCAACATTGAGAGTCATTCCATATTGTATTACTTCATGTTCGGTAAAGCAACTTACACATAGTTGAGGAGCACAAGCTTGACAAAGCCACATGTACACACCCCAGTCAAGAAAACTGTAAATAGTCAAAGGAGAAATGTTATCTAATTTGTTCCGTGCGGTTAAAGGCGCTTCAGTCTGGAACCGCGTGACCGCTACGGTCGCAGGTTCGAATCCTGCCTCGGGCATGGATGTGTGTGATGTCCTTAGGTTAGTTAGGCGACTGATGACCTCAGAAGTTAAGTCGCATAGTGTTCAGAACCATTTTTTTATCTAATTTGTTGGTGAAATCTTTTCTTTGCTTTTATTTTCTTTACTTTAAACTGACGACTACGTATTGCTGCGAAGTAAATTTCATTTCCAAATGGTGAGAAGCTACCACCACAGAAGAAGCAACTTTCCTTCCTTTTTTTTTGCCTTTATCTGTCGTGAATAGCATCCACGCGCAACATTCATTTGAATATTAAAAGAAGAAAGCCACTTCATGAATGTGATATCCTCCGCATACTATGATGCACTCAAGCCGGGACAAAGGATCTTTCACAGCGTGACGCTCATAGTTCAGTGAAGATAAACAGAGAAACCCAAACTCGGGACACAAGAGTGTGGATACATATCTGAGACGAAAGGAAAAACCAAGAAAGTATCCTTCGCGGAAACCAACTTGAGGCTGGGATTTCTCATACAGCAAAGGCGAGCGTAGGCGGCTGCGGCTACACCCCATGCGGGAACAACACCCACCTGATCGACGACTGTCCCCCGTAAGAAGAAGCCTGGAGATGTACATCTCCTGCAGCGATTACGATCTTACAATTAAATAATAGAATAATGGAGTGAATAAGAAAGTCATGTACGTCTTTAAAAGTGTAGCCAGTCTGCTGTTGGCCACTCTAGAACGACTGACTTTCACTTGAATGGTATGAGTTGTAACATTTTTAACGTGGTCAGGCTCTGTAATACCGTTGGTGTGAATAAACCAACTTATATATAAGTTGGAAGAGTGCCAGATTGTCGTGCGAAAGGCCGGCCTGAGTGTCCGAGCGGTTGTAGGCGCTACAGTCTGGAACCGAGCGACCGCTACGGTCGTAGGTTCGAATCCTGCCTCGGGCATGGATGTATGTGATGTCCTTAGATTAGTTAGGTTTAATTAGTTCTAAGTTTTAGGGGACTGATGACCTCAGATGTTAAGTCCCAAAGTGCTCAGAGCCATTTGAACCTTTTTTTTTTTGTTTTTTTTTTTTTTTTTTTTCGTGCTAAAGATCCCGAGTTTGAAACCCACTGATAGTGATTTTTTTAACATATTGTAAGCGAAATTGTTACATGGGAGGACATTTTTCTGCCATGTAAAGGGACGTTTCGGGGTTTGTAGCAATGCTCTTTTGGCAGTCTGCTTTCGCTTCGTTAGCTGAAAGTAGCAAACCTATAGCGTACATTTGTATATATAACACCACACCTATCTATACAAATGTACTCTATAGGAACTCACAAAGACGGTTATCCGCTACTTCATAGTTTCTGGTGTTACTTTTAATTATCGTTTACGCATCTCCTATTGGACGACAGCACACAGCACGAAATAAATCGGTGTTGTATCGACACACAACGTTTAGTACCGATCTGGAGGTTTGTTAGCAACAACTGTACCAGTACGTTTATTCTACCGTCAGAGGTATCGCAAAGGTTTGTGCTTATAACTTTCGACTCGTTCGTTTCTGTCACAGGGACCCTTACCTTAAATTTATACATTTATTCTTCCCATCACCCTAGAAAGTCTGTTGCATAATCACGGGATCACTCTGTATATACACAACATTTACAGGGCGGCGCCTGTAATTTTGAAGCTCTGTAGCGTCGTTGGACGACATTTCGAGCATGGGTTTCTATTCAAAATATCATGTACTCACTCCCCTCTACAATTCCTACAAGTTTGTAACGGGTATTTCCGAACACCCTGTACACTGTAGATATAGATGAAATAGGCAGGACTGAAACGTGGAGTGGCAGCATATCGCCCGACTGTTAGGCAACCCTGCACAGTACCTTGCACCGCACATCAATTGTGACTACCCGTATCTGAGATTTACTTGTTCCCCGCTACAGCAATAGTTTTGGGTCTGTGTCGAGCACTATGCCTACATTAGGGTACTTTTTCGCCATATTTGTTTATTGCACCGGCGCACAATATATGTCAGCGAGTACTGTAATTAGCGGCACCCCGTCTTTCCTCCAGCGACAACAGTAACGAGTATTGTGTACGTGGTTGGAAACTGCACGGTCGTCACAGTCACTGACACAGGGCATCTTGGAGCAGACGGCTGAAGGGGCAGGAGGATGGGAAGGGGAGAGGGCGCCGGCGGAACCAGACGTCGTCCTCCGGGCCAAATGAATGAACTCTAAATTTACCGCCGCGCCGCGCTGCAGTTGACGCAGTCTGCAGGAGGCAGACAGCCGAGCACGCGCATGCGCACAAAAAACGAGAGCCGCCAGGCCCAGGAATGCTGCCGTTGGCTGAGCACCGCGCCTCTGCTACGCACGTGCCAGGCGTCGGCCCCACCTGACCGCGCGGGAGTGACGTGACGTGGGGCTGACGTCGTCGTGACGGCGCTGCTGTACTGCTGTTGTACTTCGCAAGATGCAGACAGCTCGCACTTCCTTGGCTTGTGTTTGAACGCGGTGTGTCACACCTCCGCGCTCACCCTTGGGGCTACATTTACTTGCAACACAACTTTCGGGTGGTTAAACTCGAATTTCGCCAAGCGATTTTCGCTCTCGTGTTTACACGTTGAATCGATTTTGCTAACACTGTCACATATCGGTTTTCCGAACGTCAGTTGTTTTACACGAATGCTGTCTCTAAATTACATTCCTACTTGGTCAGCACGGTGAAGTGAGGTTATCAGTTACTTCTCATTTTTGTTTTATTTAATAAAGTGATACTACAATTTCTCTATGGATGTCACTGAATTCGTAAGGAAGAGGAGCAAGAGGGCGCTCAGAAAGAGCTATTTAACAATTTTATCCGCGCCATTTAATTGCGCGCGAAACTACTTTGTCAGTCCCGCGTAGACCACGGACATTGTAGGAAAATGTGAGAAGCAACCGCTGATCGTACCCTAAACATATTGGAGACTAGCATTGGGTAGTAAACTTCCGAATGAGTGAAGACACACGCCATCTACACAGAATTAGCAAATGTTTGGTCAGCAGCCTTTGATTGTGTGCGAAAGCCTCGCCCACTAAAAAAGAATGGCTTTACAAATGTAAGGTTTTTGCCAAGCTGTTCGAGTGAGCTAATTCGGTAAAATATGCCTTAGCAAAAGAACTGGCAGAGAAACTGAGAAAATTTTTGTACTATGTAAAATCGCTAAGTGGGCCAAAGTCTTCCATCCAGTCACTTGTTAACCAGTCTGGTGTGGCAGTTGAAGGTAGCAAAACGAAAGCCAAAGTTCTAAAATTCACGTTCGCGACATCGTTTACGCAGGAAATCGTGCAAAAATTCCGTAGCTTGACTGTCGACCGGACTATCGTATGGACGACGTAGTAATAAGCATACCTGGCGTAGAGAAACATCTGGAGTTGAAAGCAAATAAGTCACATATCCGGATGGAATCCCAATTCGGTTTTTCAAAAAGCACTCTACGGCATTGGCCCCTTACTTAGCTTGTGTTTATCGCGAATCTTGTCGCCCAGTGCCAAGTCCCAAGCGACGGGAAAAGAAGCGTAGGTGACTTCTGTATATCAAAAGGGCAAAAGAACAGGCCCGCAAAATTACAGATCAATGTCCCTAACATCGGTTTGCTACAGAATCCTTGAGTATATTCTCAGTTCGAATATAACAAATTTTCTTGAGACTGAGAAGCTTATGTCCACGAATCAGTATGGTTTTAGAAGCCATCGATGCTGTGAAAAACAGCTTGCTTTTTACGCACATGATATACTGCGAACAATGAATGAAGCAGATTCCAGATTTCCGGAAAGCGGTGCCTCATTGCAGGTTGTTAAAGAAGATGTGATCATATGGAATAGGTTTACAGATATGTGAGTGGGTCGAAGGCTTCTTAAGTTATAGAGTCCAGTAGGCTGTCCTCGACGCGCGAGTGTTCATCAGAGACAAGGGTACCGTTAGAAGTGCCCCAGCGAAGGGCGATAGGACCGCTATTATCCTCCATGTACATAAATGATTTGGCAGACGGGATGGGCAGCAATCTGTGGTTGTTCTCTGATGATGTTGTGGTGTACGGTAAGGTGTCGAAGTTGGCTGACTTTGGGAGGATACAAGATGACTTAGACAAAATTTATAGTTGGTATCATGAACGGCAGCTAGCTCTAAATGTAGTAAAATGTAAATTAATGCGGATGAGTAGCAAAAAAACAGTAATGTTCGAATATAGCATTAATAGTGTCATGCTTGACAACAGTCGCGTCGTTTAAATATCTGGACGTAACGTTTCAAAGCGATATGAAATGGAACGAGCATATTACTGTAGGAAAGGCGAATGGTCGACTTCTGTTTATTGGAAGAATTCTAATGAAATGTGGTTCATATGTAAAGGAGACAACATACAGGATGTTAGTGCGACCTATTCTTGATTACTGCTCCATTGTTTGGGATCCGCACCAGGTCGGATTAAAGGGAAACATCGAGGCAATTCAGAGGCGGGCTGCCCGTTTTGTAACTTGGTGCCGGTCGGAGTGGCCGAGCGGTTCTAGGCGCTTCAGTCCGGAACCGCTCGACCGCTGCGGTCGCAGGTTCGAATCCTGCCTCAGGCATGGATGTGTGTGATGTCCTTAGGTTAGTTAGGTTTAAGTAGTTCTAAGTTCTAGGAGAATGATGACCTCCGATGTTAAGTCCCATAGTGCTCAAAGCCATTTGAACCATTTTTTTTTTTTTTCGTGTTACTTGGTGGGTTCAAACAACAGCAAGTAGCGATCGCTCGGTTCCAGACTGTAGTGCCTAAAACCGCATGGCCACTCCGGCCGGCAACAGCAAGTACTACGGAGATTCTTCGGGAACTCAAATGGGAGTCCTTCCTTTCGAGGAACACCATTGAGAAAGTTTAGGAGAACCGGCATTTGCAGCTGACTGCACAACGATTCTGTTGCCTCCAACACACATTGCGCTAAAGATTCGAGAAATGAGGCCTCTTACGGGGGCATGTAGACTGTCGTTTTTCCCTCGTTCTATTTGCGAGAGAAACAGGAAAGGAAGCGGTACGGGATACCCTCCGCCATGCGCCGCAAGGTGGATTGCGGAGTATCGATGCAGATGTAGATTAACAACATAATGTACAATATGTTTCTCTTCAGCTGGATAAAGGAAGTGAATAACTTCCTGGTCAGAGCAATAGTCTTATTTTCCTACAGTCCGTACACATTCACTTCTGCCACATGACCAACATTTTAAAAATCAAGTAGCAAGCTGACACAGCTCAATAAAAATTGAAATGCAGCAGATCGTTTACATGGAGCGAAAATCAACTGTGGGATCTGAAACTATATTTGGAGAATTGATTATCCAATGTTTATATTGTCAACCAGAAGCGGTTTTCAGAAATCGATTTACGGAAAACCGAATTTTACAGTCAATCTAAACATAGTATCAGACACTGCAGCGAACTTTGCCTGTGCTAGTTATAACGGTGTGTGTGTGTGTGTGTGTGTGTGTGTGTGTGTGTGTGTGTGTGTGTGTGTGTGTGTCCAGTGGGACGGGGTGGGGAGTAAGGAGTCGTTTCAGCTATCTCCTCGTGACTCATCTGAACGTGCTTCTGAGCCATTTCTGTACTTTTCACCATCTGCATGTTATTTTTCCCAGGTGGAAACGAGAAATCACCCAGCCACAATGAAAGTGTGTGACTGGTAAACGAGACGAAGCAGTCTCGCGGTTGTAGAATATGATTACGTGAAGGTAGGGAAGAGGGGACTGGTGTCCGAAAATTCCAGCGGGGACGTACGAGCTGATAAAGATGTGTTAGCTCGCTCAAAGACAGCATATAGAAACCTTGAGACCCATTTTTGAGCTTCGCCGGAACAAGTGGGTGCGTAACACTATCAGAGCGAAAAAAAAACCCTAAAAGGGTTTAATGTGATTCACGACGGTTGGTTGGTTGGTTTGGGGGAAGAGACCAAACAGCGAGGTCATCGGTCTCATCGTATTAGGGAAGGACGGAGAAGGAAGTCGGCCGTGCCCTTTCAAAGGAACCATCCCGGCATTTGCCTGGAGTGATTTAGGGAAATCACGGAAAACCTAAATCAGGATGGCCGGACGCGGGATTGAACCGTCGTCCTCCCGAATGCGAGTCCAGTGTGCTAGCCACTGCGCTACCTCGCTCGGTTTCACGACGGTGACGCCACTTTCCTACGGTCTGCTGATTCGAGCGGTTTACCCTAGAAGGAAGCTGTGAAATTTCTCGCGAAAAATTGCTTCAAATCCTGGTGGACTCAGCTGGAATAAATAGTTTTTAAATGATGCTGTTCCATCGTTGGTGAATATAGCCATAACTAATGCGTAATGTACGTAACATTATTACAAGAACTTGGGAGCAGAAACTGTATCCTTACAATTTGTTGCCAACCGTATATTTCGAAATAACTTTGGACATTATTTTCACTTTCCCGTAACAGACGAGATACGTCAGAAAAGCATGAGAAGTAACGATGAAGACTCCGCACACAGCCTGCTCACAAGACTTGTGAGATGGACAGGTTTACAGTACAAGACTAAAATTCCAGTTTTCGACAAAAATAAAGAAAAAAATCGTGGAATGTTTTAAGAAAGTGTAGAGAATCTCGTTCCTACTCGTGGAGGAAGACAATTATGATCTCCTATAATCTCGATTTTTACAGGAGCTGTGGTACGAAGGTACAGAGGTTGTGCTAGCGCCAGAAGTGCGTCGGAAAAATTGTTGAGTTTAAATTGACAAAACAGTTATTCCACCGAAACAAGCAGTGCAAATAACTGAAAATAGCTCTGTGGTCTTATTCATCTTTTGAAATGCTTAGTCTTGGGTCCCTTCACATCTACTCTGCTTATGCAAAACAATAAACATAAATATATGCCGATAAAGAAAATGCTCTGTCATGACACGGCATTGTAGGAACACATAGGAGTCCAATATTCGGATAAAAAACGTACGCAATTAACACAGAAGATAGAAGCAAATTTAAAAATAAGTTAAATGTATTAGTTATTAGGCTCTTTTTCTACGTGTTATCTGAGTTTCTGCTGTCACAAATGACTGTTAATAACGTATGCGAGAAAAAGGGATATGAAACAAAGACGCTGTAGCAAGGATTGAGCAAGGCAAAATGACTTTCTATAAAAATAAACAGCTACTAACCTCCAAAAATATATATGAAAACCTATGTCTGGAGCTCAGCTAAAAACTTTAATTCAAGGGATGATGGAATGGATAATGCAGAGGTACGCCTAGATGAGACCGCTACGGTCGCAGGTTCGAATCCTGCCTCGGGCATGGATTCGTGTGATGTCCTTAGGTTAGTTAGGCTTAAGTAGTTCTAAGTTCTAGGGGACTGATGACCTCAGCAGTTAAGTCCCATAGTGCTCAGAGTCATTTGAACCTGCGTAACTGTATTGCGGATGTCGTTGGCTGGGAAGCATTATATTCGCAATGGGTTATTTGCTCTCTTTCATTCGTTATTTATTTTTGGGTATGTATCTATTCCCTTTCGATAGAAGTGCACAGCACAATATAACTTGGCTGAAAAGAGCCGAGCTCCGTAATAGGCCGGATTTTAAACAGCTCGATTTTCACATTTTTGCAAGAAATTTCAGCTTTGTCCCATTCTGTGCTCCACGTTTTATTTCATATAGATCCAGCGGATGTTCATAAAAAGTGAAGAGATCTGTGTCATTTTAAACGAACTAGGAAGAAATTCAGGGAGTACAACAAGGTACGGAACATATGAAATGCAAATAAATTATAAATAAACGTCTAATTCTGCTTACAAGAATGGAACGATGTAAATGGCTGTAGCGATTTCGGACAAAACTCCGTGAGTATCCAGAGACGAGTTAGCATTTCGCGCGTTAAGCTGAAGCAGAGACTCATTTTATGCGTTTTATCGCAGAATTCACTGTCTAGCCTAGGCACAACATTCTATCGATGAACTTCTAACATTGTCCCGGCTCATTTCTTTTGTCATTTAGGATCAGTAATTTTATTTGTTCCCAAATTTAATGGAAAGCTTTATCCCGCTGTTAACGTTTGTCGGCCAGTAGCAGACTTTCCCGCCTGAGCTTAAAAACAAATGCGAACGATCAGCTGAGCGCCAGCTGACGAACTTACGCCGCGCTACGTTTCCACCAATCAGATACTGCACAGCTTCAAAATACATCCCCGTCTCTTTCTCTCCCCACCACAGCACTCGCCAGTGCCATAGCATTCTAACACAGCGCTGGTACGGCGTGGAGGTGAGGAGTGTGCTTGTATTTTCGTGTATGTTTGGTTGGGGTAAGGTTTTGTACCTTTTTTATTCAAATGTGGCTCAGTAAATAACACGACGGAAGTAAGGCTAACTACTTTATTAAAAATGGGATTATACTTTCATCGTTTGCATCATTACAAAAGTTACTAACGGTCGGCGTCTGCCGTGTAAGTATTTGTTTGGGAAATTATTAACACATTATTTTTTCTGTTATGCTTACGATGAGGTAGCTGGCTATAAACTAAGATTTTTGTAAATGTTATGTTTAAGAGTGCCTCTATATTAGTTCGTTTAGGCCCTTAATGCTTTCGTTGACTGTGTGTTTCTTCGTTGACAGTATTCAGGTTATTCATTAACACAGATAATCCTTCATGTAAGTTTCCAACCGTAATTGGACATTCTTTGTAAAATTAAGCAGCAGAACACTATTCATGGGTGTGAACATGTATAGTGTTTTCGCGCGCGATCCACGTATGGAGGGAAGACTTCCATTCTATCTGTGGTGCAATTTACAGGCTAATTAAGCTTTGAAATAAGTCATAGTTGGACCGGTTGTTATTTCAAGAACTTATTTTCTTTGAATATTGGGGAATATGTGATATAACTACAAAAGTGGCTAACATTGCTTAACTTCGTCACGACAAATGGCGTTGAGCACTTGGCGCCAGAATGTGGAATGTTTATGTTAAAATTTGCTGTATGTTGAGGAGGTTGATGGGTTTTACCATATAATTCGTTAGTAAAGACAACGTATTTCTAAATGTATCGTTAATGAATGTACAAACGAATTTGGAAGCACATTTTGGCGCCCATTTTTACGGTTTGCTACTTGGGGAATTCGTGGAGGAGAAGGATAGCTTTTTATAGCGGTAATTGGGCCTAAATAAACAAGTAAGCTTTTGTTCCGGCACAATTGTTTGTTAGAGGTATACGCTTTAGTTTGTGCTAATTCAGAAATAAAACCAGACAGTAATACGCTGTAAATGCACACCGGTAGGTAGGTGCTGCCGTAGTCGTTACAAATTGCTTTATTGGCGGTTTGATTCGTATCAATGTGTAAAAATGCATGGTATCTAGCCAGTAAGAAGAGTGCATTTTAGACCTGTAATGTCAAATATCTGCTTTTTTATGGTAGTGATATTTGTTCTGGTTCATTCCATTCAGAAGGAACATAACACCAGTTCTCACCCAAAATCCTTAGAGGCACTTTTTCTTATTCTTTCAAGCTTTAAGAAACAACGTATGAGAATGTTATTGTTACAATATGTGGTGGTGGTGTATAAACTGTTGAAGACAGACTTGTAGGACTTCTGTACTGACAAATCTTAAAGCAGAATTTTTCTCAAAAATTGATTTACACTACTGGTTTGTTAAAGACAGTTGTGTAAACTGGTTTGTATGATGCCAATGCCCAGCACTTAGTATAGGAAAACTCACTTCTTCATATTTTGACTGAATTGCAGATAGTGGAAGCCAATCTGTCCAGCTGCATCAATGAAATTGTGCTTGTTCTAAGATTAGATGGTATGTTCTGTTGGCCAACTTACTGGTGGCTCTATCCCATATGACTGTGAAAGTGTAGCTTGTGATGTGGTTTGTATGTAGGATGATTCACAAACTTCATGGTTCAAGAAAGACGGGGAAAGTAATGCTTTTGTTCTATAATAGTAATAAATTTCAGTATGTTGTGGGTGTTTTAAGTAGTAATCCACTACATGTTCCTGAAAGATTTTACAGTTTGTAAATGACACTAGTCTTAATGACAAAATTTTGTAAGTATGAGAGGAAATAGTAAATTGCCACTATCTACAAGAATAATTAACTTTACTAAGATTCTTCAGTGTGTAATGAAGTTTACCATCAATAAGTTGCTTGTCAGTAGCAAATTGTGCATTCTGCCTATGAATTGACTCTTACAATATTTTTAGTTTTTTGATAGTTGTCTTATTTCCCATCACTGCTGGAAACTCTGAATCTGTAAAAACATTTGTCCTTTCTTCAAGGGTCTTAATGATTAATAGGCTGTAAACCAATAAAATCGGGGCTGTATAGGATGCCAGAGAACCATGAAGCCTACTGCAGTTACTGCAAAATTTTCAGTGAAATACTGACCTCTTGTAATAAGAAGAAACTCCTTTTTTATGGTTATATGATTTAGAAATATGAAATCAGTTTTAGACTAACATTGTTGTGCAAACCAGTACAGTGTCTTTTTATTAATAGAGAACCACACCTAAAAACCTTGTGATGAAGACAGACCAGGACTTTACATCAGTAACATATGAAGGAATTGGCAAAAGTATGTGGTAACCCTCAGTTTTGTGAGGTTGTTTGATTTCACAGTCTGTTGTTGAGAGCATCACATGCTAGTTTGTAACAATCTGTTAGATTTATGCCACCAATGAAAACTACCAACAGTACAAATTTATCTTATTGCAGCTATGTTCTCGTCTTTAAAATTAAGCAGATACAGTGTGCAGTAACTCAAACTGCTGTTGTGGGTTAGGACTCGGTCTTCATATATAGGGTGTGGACAAAAATTTGGAAACACAAAAGACAACACATTATCATGCTTAATATGATGGAAGAAAAGCATTGCCGTTAGTTTCCACATAAATACATACTCTCTATGGCTTTCAAATGTCTTATACCATTCTTCCTGCAAAATAGTTGCAATTTTAAGCAACAATAATAGAAGTGGACAGCTGTCGCACACCCTTCTCTGCATAGACCACAAAGGTTCAGTAATATTGAGATCTGATGAGTGGTGGTAAGGGAAGATGCAAAAATTCATCCTTGTGCTCATGAAGTCAGTCCTGGAAAATGCAAGCTGTGTGAACAAGGGGCAATTTTTACAACAAACATTATACCATGGGATGGGCCTGATCAGCCAGAGTGGCAACGTGATCCTTGGCAGTGACGCCATCTTGCAGGCTAACCAATGTTGCCCCTGGAATACCGTGATCTGGCTGCCTAAATCATCACTGAACCCGCACCGTGTTTCACTCGTGGGGCATAAACTCGGCCAGGAGTTGAAAACAGTATGAAACGAGATTCATCAAACCAAATGATAGTCTTCCCTTGCTCCATAGTCCAGGTTTTATGGCTTCAGATCAATGTTTTTGGGCATTTGCATCACTGATTAGTGGTTTTGGAATTCCAATGTGTCCTGCAACTTCCTGCTTAGGGGGCTTCCTTTTTATTACCTTGGTGCTGACAGGGTTTGCAAGTGAGACATTCAGTTTTGCAGTGACTTTTGCAGCTGACTTCTTATTTATCATCACAATCCTCTTCAATGACTGTCTTTCATGGCCACTCAACATATGCTTCCATCTGTGTAGCAACTTAGCAGATGATGTTTTCTGCTTTCCCTGTGTGTGGTGGAAGTCTTTGACACAGTTCCTTGTGAATCATCAAACACTTTGGCTACATTGCTGACAAAAGCAACCACCATATGAGCACCAGAAATTTTGTACATCTTCTTAGTTCTCTTCTTTCATTGCCAGTTTCCTTATTTCACTTGCTGATGCGTTTCTTTGTGTGGTGTTACCGCCAGACACCACACTTGCTAGGTGGTAGCCTTGAAATCGGCCGCGGTCCGTTAGTATACGTCGGACCTGCGTGTCGCCACTATCAGTGATTGCAGACCGAGCGCAGCCACACGGCAGGTCTAGAGAGACTTCCTAGCACTCACCCCAGTTGTATAACCACTTTGCTAGCAATGGTTCACTGACAAAATACGCTCTCATTTGCTGAGACGATAGTTAGCATAGCCTTCAGCTACGTCATTTGCTACGACCTAGCATGGCGCCATTACCAGTTACTATTGATGCTGTAAAACATGTGCTGTCAAGAGCAATGTTCACCAATTATGGATTAAAGTTAAGTATTCCAGCAGCTACGTACGTTTTTTGTTAGTCTCATTTCCTTGACCTGTTCCAGACCTCACGCCAGCCTGTGTGAGCTAAAACTCGTGCCTTTCGGCTTCCTCTCATAGTGGGTTGGCTCTCTTGCCAATCCACAACACTTTGGACCATGAGAAATGGAATGATTATATGACATTGGTTGGGAGAGCATGTCTGGGGTTGTGTGGCCACCTGATAAGTCTATTTTGACACTACTGTGGCAACTTGCATTTGTGAAGGTGGGATGAAATGATTAGGGCAACACACACCCAGTCCCTGAGTGAAGAAAATCTCTGGTCCGTCTGGGAATTGATGCCAGTTCTCTGCACCTTCTGCAGAATGATGGGAACTAAACATATAGATGGGCATGAAGATATCTTTGTAGTGCTGCACACTTTGCAATTACATCAATATTGTGAATTGGACACTCCAGGCACAGGAGAAATTTGTGATACATTGTTCCATTGTTGGCCTCTGAAGAACAGTTTTACAGGAATGTTGAGAGAATTTTTTACAGATTGTTAGTCATTGTTGTACAAACTGTTAGTCTGTTCTGCCACACTTGGTGGAACACACATAATTAACATGGCACAATTTACAATAGTAGATGGCATATAGACAGATACAAACATACACAGAAGAGTTAACTACAGCTTTTCAGTCTTTTTTTTTTTTTACTAGAAATACCTACATCAACCATGGGACAGGTGCCCTTCTTCCACAAACAAAGCAGTATCTGGGTATTGCAAATGTCATCTTAAGCCAAAATTGTGGAAATCCATGTAAGCCTTTTTATGAATATCACATTATCATGTGAATTTGTTATCCTTGTTTGCGTGGAGGGTACTTGCCTCTTCACTATCTGATTTATTTCTTGGTTTGTTTACCCCTTGTTTCAAAAATATCAACAGGATCAAGCCTATGATGCGCTGTAATTCACTTCAGTAATTTTATCTTTTTCTTTTTTTCTGGACTAATGAAAAAAACATTTTTCTTGTTGCCGTCTTCAGTCTACTTCGATAGAGCTCACTGCATTACTCATCCTATGCAAGTCTCTTAATCTCTGCATAACTACCAAACCACTTGAACCTGCTTGCTGTAGTGAAAAATTGGTCTTCCTCTACAGTTTCTGCCTTTCCCCTGCCCCCCTCCCCTCCCTCGTCCCCACACTTCTCTCCATAACAAATATCTATTCTTTGATGTCTCATGATTTCAAGATAGTACCCCCTCCACTGAGTAGTCTCTGCGTGGAGATCCAAAGAAGGGACTATTTTACCTCTGGAATGTTTCTCCAGCAAGGATGCTGTCATTAAGCCATCTGTAGAACTGTATGTCCTTGCAAAATATAAGAGCTGCGTATAAGCTCGCTTCAGACTGTACGGTAGTACCCATACTGTAAGGCCCTGTTGACTGATGTTGCAAGACCAGATAAGTCGTCCAGACTTGACACTCTATAAAGTTTCACCAAAAGATGCTGCTGCTTTTTTTGTACCTGGCCTCTCAGGTACCCATCGGATGTGATGGGGTCAATGGAACTTTCACATACCAGGTATCAGTTTTGACCTGTTGTGTAATTATTTATTTGAATGTAGGTTCTGATGAGAGATTGATCTGTAGTGTACTGAGAGTTCTGTGTTGGGTTGAACAGTGACACCTTGTGAATTCCAGTGTGATTGCAGCTATGGTGTGATTTTTCTATAATGTTGTGCAAGCCATACTGCTGTCATGAGTCTCACGGTTATTTCACTTAAAATTAACATGGAATTGAAATATGGTGGGAATGACAGTTTCCTCACTTTTTTCGATCTGTTGAAGTGTGGTCGTGTAAATTTCAGTATTCATAGCTTTAGTGGAGATGCTTTCTTCTAAAATGTTTTTGATAATAATCCGTAATGCGTACAGGGAGAAGTACCAAGAATGCAGACGAGACAATATTGAGTAATAACACTTTATTAAGACAGAGCAGAATACAGCACAGCATGAGATCCTAGACCAAACTGTCTATGTGGTGTCACTTGGAGGTTCTTCACTCTCCTGCAGAGCCTCAATAGTCAGCGATATCGCTAATGCTGATGTCTCCAGAAATATGTCTGTATTTTCTTCATAAGGCTAATCTGAAAAAAATTTTGTTGTATTGTGCTTAATAGCTTATTAATACAAAACAGAACTAGACTATGAATTCGTAATTCATAAGTAAAATTATCTCTGGTATTTGAAATTATTATAGTTAGCTTTCTGTGCCCATGATAGAGAAGTTTAATTTCGCGTTGTAGAGTTTATTCTGTATGATTTCATTACTTAGTTTAGAAGAGGCATTTAACACTTAGTATGTGGTCCTTGCAATAACAGAGGTTTCCCTCTGTTTTTTTTTCTTCAGGCCAAAAATAGAATACTAACGAAGTATGAAGTTGTATATTGAATTCATAAGCTTTATTGCATGCATTAACATGTTCCGTTATGCCTGTATGTGTTTTTATATTTTTGGCCTCGTAATAAATATGCTGTCTTGTGCAGTGCAATTATAAGAGCACATACTCCATTGTGCCCTTTGATCTGTTTTCAAATAGAGATTTGAAATGTTGGTTTTTGATTTCACAAAGTATCGGCATGCTCTTGCAGTTTAGTTTGTGCCTAATTATCATTTTAACTGCTGGAAAAAGTTAGAGGCTGCTTATATTAGAGTTTTAAATGTGTCATTGTGGTGTTACGTAGCACATAAATTTCTAATTTATGATTTTGAATTTTTTATTGCAGGAATGCTCGACTGTCCATGATAGTTCCTTTCGTAGGACCATAAAAATTAGCAACAAACTAATCCAGAATGAGGTATGTGATAACTACATTCTGTGAAACATGCTACAATTGACAGAACTACTTTGATGGAAATTAGTAATGAAGGGGACAATGATAATCACCCGTTTTACATGTGGAAGTACAAAAAAAGTTGCTAATTTGTATTTAAGTGTAGTTGAAATGGGACAAAAACCCAATGCAGTGACAGTTACATATATATTCCACAGATAGTCTCAAGCAAACTCCTCTCCTACTTGCCACAGTTCATCCAGTTAACTTGATGCTTTCTCAGTTACCAAATCATAAATTTTGCTTTTGCAGTTAACCTGTACAGGCTTCAGCTGCCTTAAGACGTGTTAGATCAAAATTTAACACGCCTTTTTATATAAGTCATAAATAATACCTCAGTTATTCACCCACTGCATGTTTAAAATAAAAGAAGAAACATTAGAATTATTAGCCAGGAATTCAAATTCGCAAACCAGATCTGTCCAAACAAAATGCAAAAAAAAAAAGTGTAATCTTAGTTCCTCTAATGTAGTTCCTGTGAAGTATTATAGGTATGTTTGTCAAAACAGAACTAGCATTCTGTTTACTGTGGTATAATCTTTAATACAACAAGGAAAAAAGTATAAGTAAAATATTGGTTATAACTTGACCGATGTGTTATATTTAATTCCTGACTTATATTATAAATTTTTCTGATGTAGTTTATTGGAGCCTTCTGTTCTGTTGTCATACTTTTCTCCTACCTCTAGGGTGTGTTATTAAAATCAGTCCAGATGATGTTTCTGTCCAACACAATTGATGTGATTTATTTTTGTCTGTTGAGCACATTTGTTTTACAAAGTCTGTAATGAAACTTCGCAGAAAAGTGATTGAGACTGAGTGATATTGCAAATTGTACTCAATACCACGTGTCACTGAAAGAGTATGAACCTTCAATGCTCACCATTGAAACTGAAACACCATGAAGGTGTCATGCAAAAAAGTCAGATTAGTATAATGTGCACTACATGTTTGGATATAAAAATGATTGACATTTTAGTGCAGCCAGGCAAAGTAGGTAGGATTAGCTCAATCTGAATTCTGTGTATGAAGAAATATTGTATAGCGGGTTCCTTATTCAGAAATTACATTTGCATGTTTGTTGTCTGTGAGAAGACCATGTTTGCGAATATGTTGTTGAAGTGTCCAGGAGGGCGTGTGTGACCAGTGCCCAAAACAGCAGCTGTTGTACACTCATCTGAACAGTATTGTACGGCCATATCAAATCCTTTGAGTCAGGAAATGGGATTGTCTGTAGCAAGATAAGTATCTGCATGAACAGTGCGGTGATATGTGCAGCACTGTGCACTGCAACCATTGTTGTGGCATCATGATATCTTTTCGCACAGTTTCAGCTCTCCAGTCACCATGGTTGTATCCTCGTGTGGGGACTGACAGACCAAAAGTTTTCAGATTTTGTCAGTTGTAGGAGCTCTGCACTGAGCACAATGCTGTGGGGTGCCACTGGGTGTAAACTAAAACCACCTCTAACGTAACCTGTAATTTGGCCAACGAATGTTAAAATTCTGATTTGTGAAGGATGGTGGCTGTTCACATCTTAGAACTCTCTGTGAGATAATGTGTCTAAAAGATTGCATGTTGCCCTACCTTGATACAGATGGTGTTAGTGTAGGTGTGGCCAGCATATTGGTCAGAAGCACTTTGAAGTGATTCTGTTTAAGTGTGTGCATGTACAGAGGACAGATTACCTGATGCTCTCTGGGATATTCATTTTTGAGAATCTAGGTAGTTGTTAATCTGTTAAAGACAAATACCAAATATTTTGAACTCTAAATTATTGATCATTCCATAGTTTTGATCATTCCATAGTTAACTGTAAATTACTGGTTACTTCATTGGATTTTGAGCTGGTCTTGTGCAGTGGAAACAAATCTTAATGTTCAGTGCAGGCTTGTGGTTATTATGCACAGGAAAGAGGTTCTAATGTATTGTTCAGCATATCATTGGAGTAAATTTGTTTACTTAGCTTATATCCTGAGAGGAATTCATCAATAACAGTGTTATTCTGTATTTGAGAAAGTACTAAGGCATTGTTACATTGTTTCCTACTTCTTGTGATAATTTTTAATTTACAGATGTTGAGATTGTGGGAGTTGATAAAACTGTGAATATAGTGTGTGTGTGTGTGTGTGTGTGTGTGTGTGTGTGTGTGTGTGTGTGTGTGTGCGCCATACTTAATGGAATAGCATGTCTGTAAATGAGTGACTCCCTTGAAAACATTTCCCACTGGCAATTAAGCTCTAGATGTGTCCTAGTATGATAGGGCAAGCTGCAAAATAAATGTTTCCTGGGCCAGTTCATTATAAAAGGCAATGCTTATTTGTTTATACTCTTTAATATTGTGAAATGTTGCTTTTACAAAGCACAGCAACCACTGTAAATGAAAGATGATAAATAGTCAGCTTTTGGAATCAGGTATTCTTACACTTGATGAAAGAACATTACTATAGATAATGAGTCTCGCTTCATTATGTTTACTGATCATATCTCAAAGCTGAGAAAGGTATCAGAGCTTGA
This sequence comes from Schistocerca americana, assembly GCF_021461395.2. Classification (NCBI taxonomy): domain Eukaryota; kingdom Metazoa; phylum Arthropoda; class Insecta; order Orthoptera; family Acrididae; genus Schistocerca; species Schistocerca americana. The sequence continues at coordinate 127,407,304 of NC_060123.1, read as the reverse complement.
TGAAAGCAACAAAAGTGCTTGTTTGACTGTCTTCTTTCTTAATGGGATTCTGTGTGATTACACATAATCAGTTTGGTACTTTTGGTTTCATGGCTGATAAGAGCTTATTAAAACAGAGGTCCTAATTATTGGCACAACTCTTAATTGATGCTCTGTTTACAATTAGAAGATACATGCTTTTTCCTATTTAGTAAGATTGTATTAGATTATATATTTTTGACATCTTCTTGGTTTTGCCATTCCTCTCACTAATGAAATTGTGAAAGTGGATGTGCATGTGGAGGTAAGTTAACTAGTTTTTGGGTAATAGGCTGGGATATACTATATTTAGGCAGGTGACTGAAATTGCAGAGAAGTCGAAATGTTAGGTTTTGTAATACATTAATGTAGTTAAGCAACTGTAGAAATGTCAAATTATTTTGCAGCTGCCACTCCACACGCCGCCCATCGTTACTGAAACGGAAGAGGACTCGTTCAGAAGATGAGGTAAATTTCTGGTATATCTTTCCTTTCAGTAACAAAGCGAATTGACTTCTTATGAACATTGTATTTCTCTTCTTTTCCCAGGATGTGGATAATGCAAAACCACTTTCATCAGGAACTAGTTTGGTGGAAGAGGTAAATACATAATGTCTGTTCAGGCATAATACGTATTAAGTTAACAGAGAATGTAGCATGCTCTTTATAGTAAGTAGAGTACAAAATAGGCAAAGTTCTTTAAATAAATTTTTTGAAAGTGAAAAGGTTCTTATTTTGAAGGCAGAAGAGTGTGAAGGGAAGAGTGTGAAAACTGATAAGGGTGTTATTCTTTATTCTTAGTGATATTTTTTTCCCCTGTGGTGAAAGTATTGTCAGTCAAAACATTTTCATGATACATACCAACCAAAATTGCATTCATTTAAATGATAAGTTATCCTTTACCATAACAAGGTTACATGATCTCAGATCCAATAAATGGTTATAATACTATATTTAAGTATGAGACACAATAACTTCAGTGCTTCCTTGAAAAAGTTGTGTGATGATTACCTTTATCACAAAAGTAACAACTCAATTTAGTGAAGTGCTTTGCTGTTCGAAGGCACTATACTCATATGTGTGCAACTGCATTAACATTGTGCCAGTAACAATTATTAATGACCTCAGAGATATATGTTGCGAAATAGTGCATGTGAATTTATACATCTGAGAACCAAAACACAAGTATTAAGAAAAAAAAAGTAAGATGCTGGTTGAAATGAGCTAACGAAAATGGAATGTTGTCATTAACAGAAAATATTGCCAGTTGAGGCAGAATTTTATCCTTTACTGTATTTATAACTTTTTAATTTGTTGTGATTTATGCAGATCCTATTTTGTGAATTTTATGTAAATTTTACAAGCATAATAGTCCATTCGTATTTCACTTGAAAGACTGGAATAAACAACCTGTTGGATTTTCAGCAAGGCCTGAACCATTGATTCGAATAGTTTGATAAACTTTATCGTCAAGAGTAAGAAATTTTAAACATTTTTAAATTCTCTTGTTACCTTAACAAATAAGAATTCATTCTTGTCAAGTGTGTGAAAGTCGACTAGGTTTTGAGTTAGCCTAAGATTTGATAAAAGCTGGATATCACAGTAATTTATACAGATTTGGGTGTTGTGTAGTCCTAGTGTACATTTTCTGTGCACTTTATTAAAATACCTCTTCATATTGCTTCCTGTAATCCATGATTGTGCTATAGTTAGTAATGAAGTGGTGTTAGATTTTATGGGGAATGTTGGGAAACTGTTCTGAATTTGTGGAAAACATAGCTGTACACCTTTTGGCTTCCAAATGTAATTTGTGAATTATTAGTTGGAGTTCATACTTTCCCTTATAAATATAATTTATCATTGAAATCGTACACATGGAATTAAATGGTACATTCTTTCCACAGAAATGCAAGACGCCAGAAGAGAACTACTTACTGAGCCCTGAAAGTATTGATACATGCCCTGGATCGGTGCTGAGCAATCAGCGTACGCCCTTAAGTGGTCATGAAACAGATCCAGAGCATAAGTGAGTAATTATGGATTTACGTAAACAATTTAAATGTTATCCATGTATGAATTCATCATATTTATGTATGTTGTGCATGATAATGATCAGTTGTTAGGAAAGAAAATTTGGCAACTTCACGTGTAATTTGAGATTCTTGTTTGTAAATATTTTTGCATTACTTTGAGAGATTCTGTGCTTGCTTTTTCACTATTCATGCTTGATACCTTTTGAGGTATCGGGAGGCATACATGTTAAATATGTTTAAGATTGTATTACAGAGTGTGTGTGTGTGTGTGTGTGTGTGTGTGTGTGTGTGTGTGTGTGTGGTTACAAGTCATTAAACACTTTGTTATATTGTGGGAGTGTCACAGTTAATGTGTGAAAGGACAACTGAATAATGCTTAACAAAGTAAAGCTGCTCACTATAAACTGACAGAACACAGGATAGAGAGGAGGCTGGTTAAATTTTAGTGATCGTACTCTGATTATTTTCAACATTTTCTCTGAATCTCACTAGTTATTAACTGTAGCATGGTAAATTGCCTGTGTACTATTACCAATCCTTGTCATGCTCAGTTAATGGACTCGTGCCCTGAACCCTTTAAAGAATAACTTTAAGCTACAACAATCAAGTTTTGAATTTTGCATGCAATTTTACTTTAACAGAATTTGGAGAGTTTGATGGTATTTAGTAGTCGTAATAGTTGATGGTATGTTACACTGCCTGTCTTAGCTAAACATGTTTGTCCTTAACTGACTCAAGAATCTTTCTCTCTTCAACTTTGTTTTTGTTTATTGGATTGTGGAAAAGTGTTTGAACAACTCACTCAAATGTCTGAACTGTGGTGAACAAAAAGTTTTACTGAGGTAATATCCAGAACATTTATTACAGCAATATGATGCAAATGGCTGAACTGTACAAATTTCATACTAATTACATCCATTAAGAATGAGCTTCCGTACTGGCAAGCCGTGGTCTCCCTCTAAAATATTCTCCTCCCTCCCCACTTTATTACCAAGTTGACTATTCTCTGATGATGGCTCAGGATGTGATCTCTTCTGGTAAAGTTGGGAAAAATTTCTTTTTATCCAGTATGACTCAGTAAGTCCTAACCATAGTCTTTTGCATCCTTCTATACCACCACAGTCCCAAAGCTTCTATTCTCATCTTATCTGAAATGCTTGTTGTCCATATGTTAGTTCTGCACTGAGTATGCACTTCAGACAAGTCTTTCAGAAAAGAGTTTAGAAGACTTAAATTTGAATCAGATGTTAACTTTTTCCCTCCAAGAAAGCTTTTCTCACTGTTTCAAGTGGGTGTTGGTTGCTCTCTTTACTTCAACATATACATGGATACTCTGCAATTCACATTTAAGTGCCTGGCAGATGTTATCAGTTATTTTGCCCCTCTCACTATCCTCCCTCCAACTCTTGTACTACTTTCAGTTTGTAATTATGTAATCTAATACCTTAACCATCGCCTGATTGTACTACATTCCATTTGATTCCAGTACCATGTATGTATGTATTGAAGTGGGGACCTAGAAATGGTGGAGAGGCTTTGTCCCCACTGTAACCCTCAGCAATACACCACCACACAACAGTTTACAGCGGTCCACTCAACCCCACTGCCACCCCATACCGAACCCAGGGTTATTGTGCAATTTGGCCCCCAATGTACACGTACATGGAGACAGTTTTTGCGCAGCAATTGCCAACATAGTGTAACTGATGCTGGAATAAGGGGAACCAGCCTGCATTTGTCGAGGCAGATGGAAAACTGCCTTAAATTTCTGAATCTATAGCTTGTTTCCAGGTTGTCAGTAAAGAAATAGTTTGGGAAGTAGGTGAGGGGTTAGGGGATGCGTGGTAAGAGGAACAGGGATTGAAATGGATGTGAGTTGCATGGAGGAAGGGATGTTAAGAGTTACCTGCATCTGAGATAAATCTTAAAAGTTAAGATACAAAGCTACATTTTTAGTGTGCTGCTAATGTACGCCTAGTTTACTTGTATTTAAACATTATATACTGCTTTTCAGTTATGAAGCATCTTTCCTGTCACCAATATCAGAAAGACTCACACCTTTGCCAATGTTAAGTTGGGCTGACCATAAAGTAGTTTGGGACCTCCTCTGCCACAAAGACGTGGCTTCCAAAAGTGATCGGGATGCGGAAATGTTTTCAAGGCACCCATGTCTCCAGTCAAGAATGAGATCAATTCTTCTGGATTGGTTAATAGAGGTTGGTATTTGATAGTTTCATGTTTCAGGTGTTACATCTAACAGATATAAATAATAAATACATATGTTAATTATGCAGGTTACAAAATGATTTAACAATGTTAAATTTTATTGTGGTTTGTCCATACTTTTCAGGTCTGTGAAGTCTATAATTTGCACAGAGAAACATACCATCTGACAATGGATTTCATTGACCGATACTTGTCGATCCAGAGCAATATCCCCAAACAACAGTTACAGTTAATAGGTGAGTTGAGAATCTTGAGGTAATATTATTAAAATGCATTAAAGTTTTTTAATGCATTTTATTACTTCTGCATTGCAAATATGGCAGTTTGTTTGGGAATTGTCAAGAGTTTGTTCAAAAGTGGTTGCTCTGTTATATCTTGTTTTCAGTTTTTCTCCTGTCTATTTCCCCATAAATGTTATACTTCATCCCCAGAAAACTGTTTCATCATTTCAAAGAAATTGTATTTCTTCTGGACTTGTTGCCTCAAATATTTATATTTAATGCATTAACTTCAACCCATTTAAGTCTGCTTGCATTTTGTGTAAAGTCTGATGTAGGGTTTATTATTCCAAGGCTTTATCTTCCCTCACTTCTCTAGTTAAGTTTTTTCCCCTTTGCAGCATTGTTGGTGTGGTTATTGAAAAAGCTTTCACTAATGTAAGAAATATTTATCTAAAAGAACATAACTTGTTGACTGAGAGAGAAGAAACAATGTCAGGCTTAAGAATTGCTTGAAAAGTGACGGATAATGGGACTTCGGAAAAGAGGCATTAGTTTTAGCTGTCGACGAGTTGTTAATAATATTATTTTGAAGATAGGTTGATCGTATAAATTAAGAAAGTTTGACATTGACACTATGTGAAACAAAGCGAAAGAAAACTAGGAAAATTAATCTTAGCCTGGGCTGTAGATGGTTAAGGTCTGCAAATGCCTATAATGGAGGGAAGGAACCTGATAGTGGTAGATTGTAAGAACAGTGGAGTTTCTGGAACCTGCTGCATTGTTCTGGGAAACAGCAGTACATCTGGAAAGGAAACTGTTAGAGACTAATTTGGCCAATTCTAGAGTTCTACTCCGTCGTTATCAAGTGGGCATAATGGATATTAAAAGAATTGAAAACAATTTGCTAGAATTGTAAACATATTGTTACAGTCCATATGAAAATGTAAGAGAAATCATTGCTGATGTGGGATACTTTGGAAGAAAGACTGCGCCAGTGAAACCCTGTTTGATGGGATGTAGAGAATTAGTATCGCAGGTGGAGATAAATTACTGCTGCTTCCATCACACATTATTGCTTAAAGATAATGACAGTAAGGTAAGGATTAGGATGTGTTCAGAGGATATGGGCAGTAATTCTACCAGGTTTCTAAGAATATAATAGCAAAGTATCACTAAAATTTGTAGGAGTACCCTTTGCCTTCACCCATACAGTGGCTTGGAGAGTATATGGAGATTTAGCTGTAAATACCAGGTCTACCAGTATGAAATGAGTGTTAAGATACAAATGTGTCGGTAGGGAACATTTGTTGTGAACGAGCCCTTTTTTTTTTGGTATGACATCTGTCAAAGATATTTAGTATACATCAAGCCATGGAACAAACATTGTATGTTTTCATCGTGTTAACAATGTCAAATTTTGTACCACAAAGTGATGATTTGCGGAAAGCATTAATTTCTTGTTTTCATTTGAAAAAAAGTGCTGCAGAGTGGCAACGAATGCTTGTCGAGGCATATGGTGATCATGCTCTATCAGAAGCAACATGCGAAAGATGGTTTCAGAGATTCAGAAATAATGATTTTGATGTAAGAAATGAAGAACCTGGAAGACCACCAAAAAAGTTCGAAGACACCGAATCGCAAGCAATATTGAATGAAGATGATACTTTGTCAGAGGCAAATGGCAGCAATGCTAAATGTTGCACACAATCAATTTATGACTGTTTGAAAGCTATGGGAAAGATCAAAAAGTTTGGAAAATGGGTGCCACATGAATTGAATGAAAGACAGACAGAAAACCGAAAAACCATTTGTCAAATCTTGCCTAAAAAACATTTAAAAAAATTAATTTTGCCTCGAATTGTTACTGGCGATGAAACATGGCTTTATCTTAAGAATCCTAAATGGGGAAAAATCATGGGTTAATCCGGGACAACCATCAGCATAGATTGCAAAACCAGAGCGATTCGGCAAGAAGACAATGCTCTGTGTTTGGTGGGATCAGAAAGGTGTGGTGTATCATGAGCTTCTAAAACCTGGTGAAACTGTGAATACTAATAGCTCCAGACAACAAATCGTCTATTTGAACTATGCATTGATTGAAAAAAGACCAGAATGGGCCAGAAGACATGGGAAAGTAATTTTTTTATACGACAATGCACCTGTGCACAAAGCAAAACTGGTTCAGGATACAATCAAAACACTTAGCTGGAAGGTGCTACCCCACCCGCCGTATTCACCAGGCTTGGCCCTTTCAGACTACCATTTGTTTTCATAATGGGACACACATTGGCTGAGGAACACTTCGATTCATACGAAGAAGTCGAAAATTGGGTGTCTGATTAGTTTGCTACAAAAGACGAACATTTCTATTGGTGTTGTCCACAAATTGCCAGAAAGGTGGTCAAAATGTATAGAAAGCAATGGTCAGTACTTTGAATAAAATGTTTTACTTTTCAATTCAAAATTAGTGTTTCATTTTCTCAAAAAAAAAGCTCATTTCATACCGGTACACCTGGTATAAGAAACAAAGTAGGATTGAAGACTATAGTGGGAGTTATATTCCACAGAGATATTGTAGTGGTGCCATGTTTGTGTTGACCACTGCAGACACAAGAGTGGACATTTTTGCTCCCAGAATGGCATGTGTGGGAGGCTGTGAGTATGTGATTATCCAGTACTGCAGTGAGTGTGGAACAAAATATGCTGAGTTGTTAACAGTTTTTATAATTGAATGGTTCTCATACAGGGGGTTGATGGCTGTGTCGCAGATGCTGACTGGTTGGTGGTACTGAGTTAAGTGAGGCAGTGGAATGCTGAGATACTGCAAGAACAAGCTGGTGACTACAGAATATGACGTTCCCCTTACCTGTTGATGCATTCGGTTCCACTTATCTTGGAGTCACCTACCTTGTGTTATGAAATAATGTGCTGAAAACTGACCTTAAAAAGAATAGTGCCAAATTACAAGTGCCACACAGTAGTTAAAAGTAATTGGTAGTGGTTCTTTCCCACTTTATTTGCACTATGAAGAATGATGGCCATTTCCAGTTGTACATTTCCAGTATTTACAGGTAAAGTGTTTAAACTCTCCTTCTATAATGTTGTCCACACTATAACTCAGTTATAATGCAACGGAAGTGTTCGTTGAACATTACATTGGGAACTTGACACAGTGGCAATACATCATCATAAACACAGTGCACATGTCGTCATGTAGAAAGTTGACAATATAATAAAAACATCCAATAAGTAGGTTTCATGAAAGTCAAACTTAGATTTGCGTGTTTACTATTGTGGCCAAGATTTTAAGATACATAGAAGTTTCTACAGTTACTTCCTGCTCGCAGACTTTTGCAAGTGAGTGAAACAAAGATGTTAAGTAGTAGGTATCATGGCCCAGATTTTTGCAGATGTGTTAATATGAAGAATGGACCCTGCAGGCTTTTCTCATACAGACACAGTTGTTTGTTGTATGAATGCTGGCAGAAGATAAGTGATTTTGGGGTGTAGTGGGCTATTAAGACTGGCTACAGATATTTATTTTAATTTTAATGCTATAAGTGGGCTGTACGGCAGGTTCTTAAACTGCTCCTACTTGGACTTGGTCATTACTGTTTGTGTGACCTTGGAGATTTGTAAATGCATTATCTTAAAGCAGAATCACTCCCTCTGCGAGTAGCCCAGACTCGTGATGTGGATAGTCAACCTTTTTTACCTACTGCCCACTTTTGCATTTCTGTTAGTAGTATTTTCAATCTGCTCACTGGTTACACAGTAATGGTGATTTATAAAGTAGGGAAACAACTTCATAAAACTTATACAGCAGAGTAACAGCAAGTTGGAACATCTAAAAATAATTACTCGCTATATCCTTTGTCAAAATTTTATGAGAACCTAACGAAAATATTTTTAAACTCGCATCACCCGCCATGCCAGTTGGAATGCCCACTGGTGGATGGTAGGACCAGGTAGGCCACCATTGCTCTTGATTGACTTGTATAGACTAAGACTTCTCTCACAGTACACATTACTGATAATGGTTTTTTCATGCCTGAGAAACTGCGTATCAGTCCTTGGGCATCGAAAAAGAAAGCGATTGTCGCCTTGCCTACTGAAGACACAGCTTTGAATTTTTTACGTGGAGGTGACGCCACTACATTTCCGCCCCTAGATGTCACACTGTTGTTCCACAGTGGCATATGCAAAATTCAGCCAGTCTAATTGTAACAATGTTTTGTACCTTTTCATTTGAACACTGCTTATAATTTTACATTATGAAAAATTATCCACAATCTTAATTAGTAGCCTAATTAAGTAGTGAGGGTGTCATTATTTGGAGAATTAACTACAAAAGTAATGTTAAAGTTTAAAATCTAAATAGCATTTAGGCAGAATCTGGTGTGGAAGGTGTAGCTGCTTTCGGACTTAAATATTAATTATCTTGGGAGCTAATTAGTTTCATGCAAAATAAGTTTACTGTTAAGTTGTGGTACCAGTCTTTATAACAGTGCCATGTTATTGAAATATTCTAATTAGGTCAGAGTTTTCCTGTTGTGTATTGTAGTATGACTTTGTTGGCACACAATTTTGTCTGCCATAACTTTAATTAATTGAGTGTGTGGTAAAATTAATTGCATTGCTGAAATCATTTCCTTCAGTGCAATCAACTGGATTGTAAATTTAAACAGGACATTGCCTCAACAACATTTTGTACTGTTCATGTACATGTTTCATATTCCCTGCCAAAGTTTATTGAAAACAGTGAAAAAATGGGAAAAATATTTGATTATTGATGGGAGTAGAGGACTTACCACATAGCGTGTTGGAAATGTGCTATGTCTCGGGTGGCCTCGCTGACTTGACATGGGTGATTGCACCGCACTATACCGCAGCACAGTGAGGAGACTGCTGGAGTGGCGTATTCTACCTCTAGCCTGAGGTGGTCGGCAGGGGCACACAGTCATGTTTGAACCTGCAATTTTCTAAGGCCGGCCAAAGTGTCAGATGGCGGCAGTTGGAGTGCTCACCTTGGCAGTTCCTGTTTCTGGCCAGCAGATTCGCCTAATCAGGGCTGCTGCTTGACAGAGCTGTTCAGCTGCCTCCCTGACAGACATGTGGTATGAAGAGTGTGCCGGACAAATGTGTGGTACTGATAGAATGAAGCTACCAACTGAGAACGTATATACTGGCTCTGGCTGGGTGTGTTGTGACAGATTTTGGTTCTTGTTACATAGATGGCTGTGGAACATTGCTTTACGCTGCAGAATATAGAAACCCAGCCCACTGCTTTTGTAGACTGCCGCATTGCAGAACGAAGAACAAGCATTAGTGCAATGCCCAGTTTCAAAAAGTATGCAGGTGGCTGGTCCTTGTATCCTTCGGATGGCTGCTGTATTCCGCTAGATGCTGATGGTGCAACAACATAGGAGATTCCAAAAAGGTTTACAGTCTGACACGGCAGTTCGGGCATACAAGTATCAATAATCGCCTAGGAACAGGGCTCGCAAACACCACAAGAGGGTGCTGTAGTCACAAGAGGGTGTCACTATACAAACATGGGTGGAGCAAGCGGAGACAGTTGCCATTAAGGCAGTGGAAGCATTGGAAATAACATGGCAAGCTACACGTACCACGAAATGACTAGGTGCATTCGCTTTATGTCGCAGCTAACTGCAGTGAATGAGAAGCTGTAAGATTGTATTGTGGGAAATATCCGGATAGAAAGGTGTTGTCACTTGTTATTCGCCATCCTGCTCGCCAAATGTACGAAACTGGCATGTTCTGTGTACACCAACCAGTTGCTGGCCGCCGACTAATGACATGGACAGTTGTGGTGGAAGAAAGCATTCTCGGAAGGACATAGTGCACACTGTGAGTGAGTGAGTGAGTGAGTACAGGTGTAGTATCGCTCACCACTGGTATCCCCCGAACCTCTACCTGGCACTTTGCACTCAATGAAGGGCGGCATCCCTTTCATTTCTTTTGCATCTGGGCACCAGAACTAGAGGATCACAACAAGTGTATGGGATTTGTATGGTGGTTTCTCCAGAAATTTGCTGCAGACCAAAGCTTCACAGTGAGTGCCTTCATTGGTGAGGCTGCATTCTCACTAGAGTGAGATGAACATTTACAACCTTCATATGTGGGTGGATGTGAACCTACAAGCTACATGTCCACATGCTAGACAACACAAATATACCCTTAGCATGTGGGTTAGCATGTCGGAGGCTGTTTCATTGGACTGTACATTCTCCCGGGCGCACTTGGTCATGCGTATCTTGTATTCCTGCAAGAGGTTTGTTGTCCATCCTTATTCGTCACTACATCAGATTGCACCAAGATGGAGCCCCTGTGCATTTCAGCAGACCCTGTCTGCTTCCAATGTGTGTTTTCCTGTGAGGGTATCTGAAGGGTCTTCTGTATGAAGCAGCTATTAGATCGCCAGAGGACCTAGTGGGCAAAATTGTTGCGATAGCAGGATATTTTAAGAGATACACCAGTTATCTTTGAGAGGGTATGCTGTTGACTGTGCCTTAGATGTCGGGCATGTCTCGATGCATCTGGACAAAACTTGAGAATCTCCTGTAGTGGGCATCTATTTGTAGCATGTGACTAAATAACTGCAACACCATTTAACCTTTGTGGTCCCAAATTCTTATGTGATTACTGATTCTTGTTGCAGGTGGACGTGCCGTGTCAGATAGTAAACATTTCTTTAAAAATTATATAGTTGCTTAAAGAGTTCTCGATCTTAGGAACTGATGTCGGTTCTCTGTTTTTAGTTCTTGCTTTACCAGAAAATTGTTGACACGTACGTTTATACTCCTACTGCTGGCACAATCACTAGTAAAGTGACATTAGCTACATTTTGATCAATATAGTGAAGCTGATATTTGTATCCAGAGTGGTTGCATAATATAGACTATTAAAGCATATTTGTGGCATGCTGAAATCTGAGGGTTAAAATCCTGTCAAGTACTTAAAAATTGGTTTATTCTCTCTTCATTGAAGTGACTTCGATCATTATTTTTATTCAGTTATATGGCCTAAATGTATGTTTTTTAAATTCTGAGTATTTTACTGTCTCATTTTAATCACCAATTTAACTTTTTTGTTTCTTCTCATTCTTTTTTCGTTTGGAATTTCTGTGCGAGTGATGACATGTATTTATATATATAAACTTAGTTTCAGTTTCTTCTGTATTTTCATCCATTTTATAGCATTCTTTATTTTGGTTGCTCATTTTCAGGGTTGCCACTGGGGAAATAGGGGAATATCAGGGAATTTCAAACGTGTTAGGGAAATATCAGGGAAATTTGAAAAAAAAACTATATTTTTCCAGTTTTTTCTTTCAGTAGATGAAATGGTTTGTTTACTGAGGTGTTGTGCATAAACACTGGCTAGGTGCAGCTGAGTGTGTGCACCGTTTCCCTACTCCCTCATTCCTATTGCTTCTTCCCTTCCTATTACCCCCCTCAACTTGCAGTCAGTGCTGTCACCACTTCTTGCCGCTAGCCTAGCAGCTGTAGACCAGAGGCAGGGAGGCATGAGGAATTTTTTATTTGGCTCTGATTTCTCAGACTGTAGACACAGTGGCTGGAGATGGTGGTCGTGTGTGCAGAAGTAGTTTCTGAGTACCATGTGAATGCGCGCGTGTATGCGTGTGAGCTCTGTCGTTTTCTGACAAAAGCTATGGCTGAAAAGTTAGTCGAGAGAATGTGATCGTCTTTATTATGTGCCTGTCCATGCAGTTCAGCCATCATCTTTATGGTGAGTTGCTGCCTGTCTTCATTATTATTGATTCTCAGAGTATTTGAACAAATTATGTGTTGCATGGATTGATCACTGTGGTCTCATTTCATCAACATGCTGTCCGTGGCTTGAGAGTAGCTGGCCACACGAGTGGATTTCTGTGACGGGCTAAAACTGTAGGCTGTTTCTGAGGATATCTGTAGTGGATCAGGCCTGCGGATCTGAAGCCATTCAGTTCCCACTAATATCCAGGCCCTGTCCATCAGATCTAGTCTCACTGATCTGGACGCAGGCCAGCTGTGCTTGTGTGTGGCGTAAATGGGCGATGGATTTCACGAATTGTGACTGTCTCACCACAAGTACATTGTACAGTGTGGTGTTTTATAGGCATTCTCTTTGTTCTAGTACTTTTTGGCACTTCAAAATTAGTTTATATGTTAGAAAGTAGGGATAATAAGAAGGAAATTGTCAGTAGCTGGCAGTTGTACGCTACATACTCATATATTTCTTGAAAGAAAAATTACACAAAACCTGTAAAATAATAGATGTAACACAGTGAATAATAACCAGCAATAACAAACATAGTAAAACCAACATTTTATTGGTGGTCACCTACAGTGTAGGTTTACACAATTCTTCCTCGCCTAGTACACTTCTTTCAAGAGGCCTACTTTTAACTGAGGTTATTTCTGAAATCAGTGAAGGTATTTTAAAACTGTCTTGCAACTCCAAGGAAATGCGTATTTTTGTCACCAAATGTTTCATTTTATTGAAATAAAATAACATCAGTGGTCTTAACGAAACGTGTATATCATTTGGCTTGCTTTCTGCATCTAAAAACAGTTCATTATAAAATATGTTGTTAGTTCTTGAGATTTTTGCTCACATCAGGAAATGCTATGTGCTTGCAAGCCTTTTTTAGATATTTCCTTGTTTGCACTGTTGTTTCTTGTACCATAGCTAAAAAGCCAGATTGTCAACTTACATCTTAACTAATCTTTGAGATCTCAAAATTTGTCAGGGAAAATTGCTAAAATTTGTCTGGAAATCGGGGAATTTCACTTGGGAAACTTACGGCAACCCTGATGTTGCTTATTTTGGTAAGTCTTCATCTGCATTACTTCGTCCTTAGTGCAACAAGAATTTGTGTTAAATGTTTGACTACCACCATCCAGAAGTTCTCGATTGTTAAGTTTCTTCATTTGTTAAACAAATTTGATTGTTGAATTGAAATATGTAATAAAACATAACATATATTTGCCGAATCAGTCATAGAATTGTAGAATGAAGTGCTCCCATTAACTTTTGAAAATGGTTGTGAAAATGGAATTGGGGTAAAAATTTTGCAGGCAAGTTGTGATGAAAATAATAAAGTTGTTTAAATCAATGGAAAATCCAGGATGGAATGTAATAGTATTAAGTTGTTTAAGGACTAATTATATAGGAAGTGGCAACAATCTCTGTGGGTGCCCTGAAAATACACATAAAACTGCTGGGAAATGTCATGATGGTTGGGTTGCTGTCTGTCCAGGTGCCAAAATAGTCAGCTGTGTCGAACGGTGTAGTTTCTGGATAGTGTCAGCAACTCGTGTAGTGGAAGTTGTGGTTAGAGTACAGCTTGGGTTTATATTTTAATATGTAACATTGCTGAGCATATTCTCTGCTTGGATCAGATGATAGTGTCAGCTGTCAGATTTCTGGATATGTGTTTTTGCAAATGAGAACCATTTCAGACATGTATTGTGTAACATTTCAATAATGGGCAAATTCAAATGAATCTTTGGAAGTACATTTCTGTGTATCTCTGGTGGGCTTGGAGTAGTTATAACCAACCTCCATATCATGAGAACAGAAGTGCTAAAAGATTGCCCTCAGACAGTGTGAGGATGGCTTTGGGAAAAGGCTGATATGTATTGAAAACATATTAATGTCACCTCCATAATTTTCATCGTCTTTAGTCTGATAAAATGCTAGAGTTTTCTAGAAATATTTAGAAAACAACAGTATTCTTTACAGTCTTCTATAAGGAACTAAAATGCAAGACATTTTTTATCCCCTTATGTTCTGGCACACTTCATAATTTTGATGATGAAGCTGCAGTACAAATACACAATTTTTGAACATTAAATATACACTGCCAATAAGTTACACATCATTGTAACTTTATGTGCATGTAGCGATGAAAGTGAGTGGATTACTAAAACAGTTGGAGAGGGGTAGACTTCTCATTTCTTGTGTTAGATTCCTTGAAGTTCTTGGTTGTGCCCATTTCTACTCCATAGGACACTGTATTTTTTTCTCCAGTGTTTCCTAGGAAACACACAAAGGGATAAAATGAGGAACAGAGAAACAGGTGATGCTAGTGTCTGTGAGAAGCCTGCTGCAGATCCTTCAAGTAAAATTGTTATGGATATGGTCATATAAAGAGAATATTTATCCACAGGACTCCCCATTTCTGGGATCAGAACAAGATGAACTTGAAGGTGCGAAAACATAGATTTTAAAGGACCCCAAACTATAACTCCAACTTCTTGGACGTGTGGACAAGATCTGTGGGTGGACGAAACAACGCATTTTTCATATACTAAACTTGAGCTTTTGCTATTGAAATTCTGAGACAAGGGTAGTGCAGTCTTAGTGTAACATGTTTGTTTACTTACACTGAATTTGAATCTGGCTTGTTTGAGTCTGTTTTCCAATATTATCCCCACTATCTTAGGGAATTATCATTTCTTGATATCTGGCTTTAAAATGTACAGTGCTCTCAACATTTCAAATTAGACAAAAAGTCCCATGCATTCCCAGGTTGTTTCACCTTTCTGTAGTTTAATTATTTGTCATGCAAAAAAGGAATTGGCACTTTTTGTACTCTTACAGGTATCACCTGCTTATTTATTGCTGCAAAAGTTGAGGAAATATATCCTCCAAAACTTACAGAATTCGCATATGTCACTGATGGGGCCTGTACAGAATCAGAGATTCTGGAAAAAGAACTGGCTATTTTGAAGGTATGTTCTGTAAAACAGTTCAGGTTTCTTCTTGTGTTTGCTGTGTTACATCCTGCTAAGATATTGGGGAACTACTTGTGATGTAGAAATAGAGCATTAAGTACTGTTAAATAATATGTAGACTCTTTCCCAGGGTAATGTGGACATTTGATATTTCATAAATTCTTTAAGGGGAAATATTGAACAAGCTGATATATAACCAGTGTGCTGCTTAATTGTCATAAAAATGGTGGACATATATTAGTCAGTGAATCAAATATGTGTAAAATGTTTACCACAATAAGAACTCTGGGTACTTTCTTGATACCACATTACTTAACTTCACAAATGCAACTTAATTCTTTTTCCAAGCTAACATTGACCTCAGGTTATGCCAAAGGTCATTCTAATGCAAGTCAAAAATATAGGAACAAAATATATATTGTCAGCGTTCGTTCTATGTATGTTTGCGCGATAGTCATTAAATCACTGGGATCAGAGCTGATATCCAGTATCAGTAAGTAAAACTTGTTGATTTCTTGTATGAGTACACTGTTTCCAAGAAATTACAGCATGGTGGTTAGTACTTGCTTCAACATCTTAGTAGATAAGAAAGGTATTTTCATGTAGAACTGCAGTGTTGTTAATGGTAAAACTGAAAAAGGAATACATTGGTAAAAAAATTATTCAGTGTTTCAGAAATGTTTTTTCTCAAAAATCGGCAGATAAAACCTATGTGAAGGCAGTGAATGTCACACCACCACTGTCCTAGGTTTCTGTGTGGAAATGGGCACCTTTATTTGTGCATGGCTTGAGCACTGATAATACATACTCTTGTTCAGTGGCTCTCTCACACTGGATGAATGAAAATAATTAGTACATGTGGAGTCCCTTCTGTGACTTTGTGATTGTTTCTTGTAATTTGTTGTGGGACCCATATGTTAATTTTTTTTTTACTTCTGATGCACATTATTCTTTTAAAATATTTCACCTGAATGCTGTATGGAATTGTTTGGATCTAGCTGTTTCCTTTGCATGCTTTTGTAAATAACTCAAAAGAAAAAACAATTTTCAGAAGTTGTTTGTCCATATTTTTTCCTCACATTTCTCTCACTTGTTTTTCAGACTTTAAATTGGAACCTTAATCCGGTGACTGCCAACAACTGGCTGAATATGTACCTGCAGTTATGTAGTGATCTAATGAAGAAGAGTATAATAGACAAAGCAGACAATTCATGTTATGGATTTTTGTTTCCTCGATATTCCGGACTGTCCTTCGTGCAAATTGCAAAATTGGTAGATTTCTGTATGCTGGATGAAGGGTCTCTGAGGTTTCCATATAGTGTAATAGCTGCATCTGCCCTGTATCATTTAGGAAGCAAGGAAGTAGCACTTCGTGTTTCTGGTAAGTTGCTTTAAATATTACCTTGTGAAGATTTTCTAGATTTTTAATAAAAAGCTAGAATGAGTAGAAAGAATGGTATGTTGGGGGGACAAATTGTGGCTGTTTGGTTTTTCTCAAAACTGTCTTTGGATTTGTATCTTCCTAGTTTCTAATTATCATGAAACACAAATTTATAATAAGAAAAACTTGAAATTACATACCCTCTCCTCTGCTAATGTAGGTGTCCTCCCTCTCCTCCTTGTTATATGTGAGCACAGCCATTTGATCTGTCAATAAGATTTGCATAGAAAATGAGCAGTATCTACAGCTTATACTTTTAATCATGTTCTATCTATTCTGCCTGTGAAGTCAGAAATACGTTGCACTTAAGTGTTGAACACTGACATTGGCTAGAAAAATAGGGAGCTTGAAGAATACATGTGCAAAGCCTGTCACTGTATAGTTTGTTTGGTCAAATAACAATGAAATTCATCTTTAACGAATTCTTGGGACTCAGATATTTTTATTAAATTTTAGTTTCTTAGTTAATGAATAAAGTAACTCAGTTACACTGCAGTACTGACCCAGAATCTGAATTGGAACATTCACGGGCTATACAAGTATTGTATAATTTAATCTCATATGTCTTATTTTTTCTGGCATTGTGAGGTAATGTTACAGGGTGGCATGTTAATCTAGATTTGACAATGTTAGTGGTGGAGGGTGGCCAGGTGCCTTTAGTGTTGGCACCCCTTAACCCCACCACCTCCTGTCCTGCCTTGAATTTGGGTATCCTAGATGTCTGTGACTAGTGTTATATACCACGTGAAAGTGAGAACAGTTCTGAATGTTTGTGACTTGGGTAATGGAGATGGGAGGAGAGTTCTGGCCCAGTGTTCATGTAGTTGGATGTGGGAAACTGCTAACAACCACATCCAGGCTAGCCAACACACTGGACCTCTTTGTTAATTCGCTGTGCAGATTCAGTCCAGGGCTGATGTGCATCCTTGCATCCCAGAAGAGATGTGCTAATGTGTGCAGCTATCTGGGCAAGTTGAATGTCACCTAAGAAATTAAAATACTGCTGGGTGTGAACTTACGAAGTTGCACTTTTAAGCCATGTGTAAAGTAACTAACTGGTGTCAACATCCAAATCAGGACTTTTTATTCAACTAATGACAAAGTATGTACACAACAGATGTTAAGGAAACTTCCTATATTTGTCCTTTCTTTTGTGTTTATTGTAAAAAGTAGCTTGTTGCTTCCTGCCAGGATAATTTAGTGACAGGAACTGTTGGTCCAGTTGATTGAACTGTGGAGAAATAGTTCCAAAGAACATAAATTCTTGCCCAACTGTAGGAATTCTCCTCTTAATTGTAGTCAGTGCTGTGTCACTGAAGCTGTACCACAGTTAGCACTTACAAAACCACTAGTCCGTTGTGTTTACCATTTCATGCAACAAAAACCATGCGCATAGGTTTTGTAGAGGTAATTATGCCCATTTTCAGACATACAGGCAACTTGTGTGGTGTTATAGCCCTTGAGAAATAATTTTACTTTTGGATACGGAGGGAATGATTAGTAACAATAATCTTTCCCCCACTACTCTGGTATTGGCATCTACACTTAATTCTTTCCAGTCATCTGTGCATTATTATTAAAGTGCTAAGCTGTTTTTTAAATTTTCAGTTTTTTCATTTTCCTCAGGGTTGATAGAAAAATCAAATTTTTGTCGTTCCCTGCTTGCTTCAGGGATATGTTCTTCCTAATAGATAAATTTCTTCTTCATTGGCACTACAGCCCGCGATAGGCCTCGGCTTCTTCAACAATCTGCCTTCATACATCTCTACTGTCTACTTCTTTCATCCTCTGAGCTCCATCTTGGTAAGACGAGCCAACATATTCAACCAGCCAGCTCTTAGCTGGCTATCCCTTCTGGTAGAATGCAATCCTTCTTTCATTATTCTTTTCAGGCTTCTGTGATCTGCCATAATGTCCTACCCAGTATATTCTTCGGGATTTATTAAACCTTTTCCTTGTATAAGACGTTGTTTTTCATTGTTGTACCTTACTCTCCAACCATCTGCCTCTGAGGCCCATAAACTTTTCATAGTATTTTTCTTTCAAATGCCCTTAAGTCCTTCACACCTGCATCTGTCATTGTCCACATTTCTGACTCATATGTAACAACCAGTTGTACAACGGAATAGCATACTATTATGATGTTATTGTAACCAGATAATTCTTACGTACCTGTAAGTTCACGTAATAGATTATATTTACTGCATGTCATGTCCATTCTCTAATATCATTAGTCAGTTCACTCATTACTGATTGCTGTGACCTCATTTCTTCATTAATTTCTTAAGTTGCTGTATGTTTGGTGAGAAGTCTTCATCCACAGCCATCTTCAGCTCTTCTTAATAAAATTTGCAGAGGCAGGTGGGTAATCTTCGCTGTATTCAACCGTTTACTTACTGTTCTTCCTTGTGGTCCTCTGTTTGATTTTGCCCTATCAAATTGACTTTCCTAAATTATTCCCTTGTCCTCTCAAACTGTGCCCGACTGGGAAGTATAGTTGACTGACAGGGGAAGGTAAACTTGTTATGCTAAGTTCTTCATAATTGGAAGCATTGGTTCTTCTTTCTGTCCTTGGTGTGCGTAATATCATCCACCAACACTAAATCTAGAAGGCATCAATTTGGCTAATGTCACTAGCTTTCCTGGTCCAGGCCTCACAATTGTACAAGAACACAAGGAGTACCAATGATTACACCAAGAGCATCTTCATTCTTTTGGATAGCCCTGGTTCTGCGAGTTCCTAGCAGAATTTAACCATTGCAGCTCTGCCAAGGAGGATTCTTCTTTCTATTTCTTTCGCACTTTCCTGTGTAACTGATCAGAAATCCTATATATACAATACTATTCACTACTTCTAGATCCTTTAAGCAAACTGTCAGTAATTGGATTTGATCTAAACCTTGGTGATCAGTAACCATTCCCTAGTATATTCTCATTATCTCTGGTTAAAGGGATCCTTAGATATTGGAAGCAGCTGATACTTTTCAAACATTTTTTAGAGGCTTTGAAGTCGTGTGTTGTTCTTCCAGCTTTAGAATTGTTCAATAGTGTTATTTTGTTTTGTTTTTTGTTTATAGTAAGTTCAATTTTTTGCCCCTCCTGCTTATTTTGTAAATTTCCTTAAGGCTGTTTAACTTCTTGCAGTGTCGCCTGCATATGCATATACCTGACTGTATTTCATTATTGTGATTGCTTTGTATCAGACTATGAAGTGCTAAGTTAAAAAGAATTGCAGAGAGACCAATACTTTGTTTCGCTCCACCTGGAAAAATAAAGCTCTTGGTCATTTTGTATACTTTTGCTTTTGGCTTTTTGTCCTACATTGGTAACTCAACTAACATCTAGTTAGTGATAAATGTCCAATTCTTTAAGGGTGTTATACAGTGGTCTTATCAGTATCAAAAACTTGTTTAAAATCAACAAATAGGAAGTAGTGAAGGCATACATCATATTCACAAGAGTTTTGCTTTATTTACCTAATAACAAACAACTGGTTGGGAGTGCCACTCTTTGGCCCAATACCACGTGAGTATTCTCAGAGGATATCTTCGGTGCACTTTTTTTTATCCTTTAATTTTCATCCTTTTTGTCCTTTCATTTGACACCCCATGAAAATCTTGTAGATTGTGTTCAACAAAGAAATGCCTTTATAATGTCCACAGGCTGACTCTTCTTGTTTCTTATACAAAGGAATATTATTCCAAATTTCCAGTCCTTTGGCAAGCTTTTGCTTTCCCATATTTTATTTATTAGTGCATGTATTTCATGTATTAAGATTGACCACCAAATTTTATAAGTTCTGACGCAATCCCATCTTCACCAGGTATAGGGTTATTTTTCAGTTTGTCACTGATTCCACCTTTTACATTGTTGGTCCCTTTCCTCTTCTTCCTCCATATTCTCCTCTTGTTATTACAGATATCTTGATAGCTGGTCTGAGTAGGTACTGAAAATTTCTTAATGTATGAGGGAAGTAAAACATTTAGGTGCTTTCATTCTCAAACCCTGAAATTTCAGTGCGATTACCTGCACATTCTCTTACAGTTAATTTTCACTTATTGGTGTTTTTCCGCTCCTGACACTGTTGAACCATGTTAGAAAGATGATTGAAATCTTTTTATTATGTGTAATTTTGTAAACCCTCGTAGCCAGTTTTGTAAAGGCCTCGTCGCTATTGCTGTGGAGTCTGAGTTGCCACTGTAGTTACGGTAGGCTGAGTTTGACAGTTCACAAAACGGCTTCTGGTGCTGTACACAGGGTGTATATGACCCAGGACAACTGGGAAATCTGGGAAAAACCTGCAAATTTTTTAGAATTTGGGAATTTTTCATTGTTCTTGTTTTCAGTTAAATTTTTGTAATTTTGACTGATAAGAACTGATACTGTAACAAAGGATATTACGGTATCCTGCTACTGCAGAATAATACTGCAGCAATAAAACATGAACAAGAGAAAAAACAAAAATAAAACTAAAATTGCAAAGGAAATGTGCCATATACAGCAACAAAACTGCTCATACATGCAGTTTGCCAACAGCAAAATGTGTTAAAGGATTTAGGAAGAATATGCAATGCTTAATAACAAAAAATTGCCTCCGATGTGAGGCCCAAGAGAAAGACAGGCCGCAGCGCGCACGTCACAAAGGTAGGCCTGAAATCGCTCCCTCAGCTCAGCAGAAAAAAATGTTTCTAGACCTGTTAACTCGCAGTGGGCTGTGTCTGTTCTAACAATAATTGCATCTTCTACTGGAATCTGCTTCTACGAAGCCGTACTGATTAACAATACAACAACAAAATTTAATTTAAGATCAATGCTCGATATAAATGGTAGCGGCTTCTTTATAGCATTTAGTCTCTTCTGCTTAACAGTCCTAATTTCATGCAAGAAGTGGTGCCGTACGCAAATGATAATCATTTTGGCATGATTTTAATTTTATTATACCCCAGTACAGCCGTAACAAAATATAAGCAGGCCTGTGGACTTCAGATGATTGTAGGACTAATAACAGTAAGACTCCATAATAGCGGATTCCAGTAGAAGCCACAATTCTCGTTTGTACGTACATGCCCAGCTGCGAGTTAACGGGTTTAGAAATGCAGTTTGTCTTCTGAACTGAGTTCACTCACTTACTCAGGCCTACCTTTGTAACGTACATGCCATGGCCTGTCTTTCTCGTAGGCCTCACTCCGATGAGCATGACATCACAACTATTTACATTAGATTTGTTTTAGCAGTCATGAGCAGGATCATGCGCATGCGCAGTTGAGTAGTACCTTCTCGTTCTCATGCTTCTGGCTACAGGAATGTGGCTGTTGGCCGTGTAAGCAGTCACAGCAAGCTGGGAAGAATTTTACTGGAGTGTCCAAGCTGCCAGATTCATGCATGTGCAGCAAGCCTAGATCTAGGAGGGGGCGGGGGGCAAATCCATATTCTTGAGGGAAAAACCTTGTTTCACAAAGCGCCTAGCATCCAGCGCACGTTAGTCTATAGATTATTCAAACAACTTTTGAAACAGTTTTTGAACACATTCTAAGTTGATTTCTGAATGAATCTTAAGTTGATTTGTGAATGCGTGCATAGTGTTCATGATTTCTGTCAGGGGAATACTCGTTGCATGTAAAAACAAATTCTCCTACAGACAGAATGGGCTATATGAGCTGAGCTGAGCGGAGTAAGGCCGAATGGATAAATGCCAACCGCTGTCCGATTGTGTGGAGCACTATCTAGTATTGCCTCAGTTCAGAAATACCGTAGATCCAGGGCTGATGTGCCACGTGTTTCCATTTAGTGATTCTGCTGTTTCTTCTTCGTTTACTGCTCTCACGTCAAATGAAAACAAAACCCGATTTCTATGGCCGGGAACTATCAAGTGAAGTAAAATACATTCACATAATTACGGAAGGCTAAAAGGTGTTATTAGTTTCAGATTTTATTTTATTCCCACCTTTCTGACAGTCGAGCATTAATTGCCTTGCAGAACTGTGAAGTTATTTTTGTCTGTTTGCTAAAGAAATTTGCTTTTATTAATCTTTTCTGCTAAGGAAGAAAATATATTTGAAACAAAGTGTTTAATTCCACACAATGTTCGCTGCATTTCAAGTGCACATTTTCAACTTCTAGCATGTATGGCATTATGCCATAATAAAGAACTAAGCATGAGACAACACAGTACTGGTACTCAAAGAAAATTTACATTCCGAAAACCACATTGAAAAGCTTAATATCAGGTCGTGGTCTACTTCATTGGGAATCTGGACATACAGGTGCGCACTTTAAATGTGCACATTTTAGTATGGGTCACAGAATTCCAATGCTCTTGGAGTATCCTCTGATGTCTTGTTTCTTTTATGACATAATCTAAGGCCTTTTAATCTTTTACATGTACGAACATACGGGCTTCCTACGATATCGTAGCTGTGCAAGCACAGCGACACCCGTCATCTGGCGCTCTCTGGCAACTACAGAAATAAACCTATTTCTAACAGGTCGTGGGAAAGTATTCCGAATGGTGGTTTGAAAAGCGTTGCTATTAAAGTAAATTTCCTTTTACGCAAGTTGAACTATGTGGAAGAATGTATGATGAATTTCTTAAATCACAGTGTGTTTGACTCTCATTTAAAAATAAACTCTTTAATGATGAGCCATTTAGATGAATTTCGAACCCAGAAGATCAGATATTTATGTCGTTATTAAAAATTTTACTGGCACATTTGTGCGATACATCTTACATTGTAACGATATCAATATAATGGAAGGAAACATTCCACGTGGGAAAAATTATATATAAAAAAAAAGTAAGTCACCTCATCTTTGTTTTTTTATATATAATCTTAAACTGTAATACGCGCATAAAAGACCAACGTTATATGTGAAAGGTTAGCTTCTCTTGCAGCATATTAATCTTAAGACCAATATTATATGTGAAAGCTTTACTTTTCGTGTAACAACACTATATATATTAATTTAAACCATTAACTTTTCTGTTTGTGTGTTTGCACTACGTAACAGTGATGTTGCTATTCGCTGACTGCGTCACGTGTCCTAAGCTGTGAATACCCGCTATCATTGGCTGGCGAGATCGCGTGACATGAGCTATGATTGGCTTAGAAAAGTGCATTGCGATCTCGATTTCAATGCTTCGGAAAGTAACATGCAGTATTTGGTGGAATTCGAATTTATACTTCTGTAATACGAAAATATGCAGTGTACATGTTGCTGCACATCAAAGATCTTTCCAAAACATGTTTTTTCCCTGGATTCTATTCCTGTGTATAAAACCATAACCATTCAAAGTGCTGGTAAGTTATACAGTTCTGAGAGAAAATTTACTGTCAGTTAATAGGGAAAAAGTATGTTTTCACCTGGGAGAAAATCTATTTTTAACTGTGAAATCTGGGAGAAAATTTATTTTTAACTGGGAAATGTGGGAGAAATCCAGGATTTTTTTTCCTTGTCCATGTATACATCCTGTGTATACTGCTAAGACAATTTCTCCCTGCCACTATTACACAGCTATGCTCCAGATTCAGATAACAGGATAGGAGAAGGGAGGTTCTAGAACACTCAAACAAATTAGTAACAATCATACAAATGAGTTCAAAGTTTACTTACCTTTGCGACTAATTGAATATACAAGTCTGCAACACTGCTTGTAATATAACACAAAAAAGGCCCTCAGTGGCTAAGTGTAAATAATTGTAGGTAAAATTCACAGTACATAGCAAATGTAACTACAACTGTCTGTTCACTTCTAAGAGTTTATTAAATAATGTTCCCTGTCGGTCAGCCCTGAATGATGATCCGTGACCAAGCGGGTGCGAGCTGCTTTTCTATCTTCAGAGTAGGCTTCTGTCTGTTGTTGTCCGGTCATTGGTGGGTTGTACTCGGCCGGTAATTGACAGAGGCAGAGTAGATATCTTCATCCTCAGCACCGCAGGTGGAATTCGCGCAAGTGGTGAGTGTCTATGGCACTAGCACCAGCTTGCATCTTTGCTCCTGTGGTGTTTTTGGTTTGGCTGTCTCTTGTTTGGATGGCACAGAACTGTAGTCATTTGAATGACCTAAGTAATTCCCAGTATACAGTGCAAAGGGTGTGGTGTCAAATAGTATTTCTTTGCTGTGTCAGTTTAAAGTTACATCCGTCAAACCCATGGCCATCTCACTATCAAATACTACCACCTTCAATGTCCTTGAGACCCCAAAGCAACATCATCATTCCTCATACACCATACTTGCACACTGCATCTCCTATGGGGGAATGTATGTAAACAAATCTGACACAGCCCTGGGCACCTGCATGTGACCCTTATATGCTCACCTTTTTATAGGTCATTTAGAGGAAACATTCCAAACTTCCCAAACCTCTTGTCTGTTTCAGGTTCATTGATTGTATCATAGTGATCTGGATTTGGGGCCAAGATGCCATATCCTCATTCCTACACCACCTGAACACCTTTCCTCCCAACCCCTTCACCTGCTTCTCCTCCACACAAATTGCAACCTTCCTAAATATTGAACTCCACTTCTGATGGCTTCGCCCACATCTGTCCACATTAAGCCCACCAACCACCTGCATTTTGACAACTGTCGCCCCTCCTACACCAAGAGTCATTCCCATAGTGTCTGGGTGCCCATGGATAACGTATCTGCAATGATGGGTTCTCGTGCCCGGTATGCTGAAGGTCTCATGAGGTCCCTCAGACAAGCACTATCCCCTCCCCCTACACATCCCTAAATCCCCCCCATCACCTACCAAGAATTAGCTACAAAGGAGTGCAACCCCCCTCCCCCAAAATCCTCCACTATCCTCCAGTATCACGCTGGACAAGAGCAACTGAACCATATCCTTCACCAGGGCTTTGATCATCTATGATCTTGCCTGGAAATGAGACATGGTACCTAACCAGGGTGTAGATGACCCGGGACAACTGGGAGATCCGGGAAAAACACGGGAATTTTTTCCTCCAGGAGAAAACTGGGAAAAACCCGGGATATTTTTAGAATTCCGGGAATTTTTCGTTGTTTTTACTCTAACAAAGGATATTACTTACCCCACTACTGCAGAATAATACGTCAACAATACAACATAAACGAGAGAAAAAAATGAAAATAACTTAAATTGCAAAGGAAATGTGCCATATACGACGACGACACACAGTGCTCATGCAAGTGTCTGCCAATTGAAAATGTGTCAAAGGCTTTAGGAAGACTATGCAGTGCTTCATAACAACAAATTGCCTCCAATCTACTGGGAGAAGGGGCGCCAAATTCATATTCTTGAGGAAAAAAATTTGTTTCACGAAGCGCTTAGCACCCAGCGAACATTTCTGTCGATTATTCATATGATTTTGAAACACTTCCCTGTTAGTTTTTGAATATTTTTGAACACATTTTAAGTTGATTTCTGAATGAATCATTAGTTGACTTATGAATGCATGCATAGTGTACATGATGTGTCTGTCAGGAGAATCCTTGTCGCATCTAGAAATAAACTTTCCGCAGACAAAAGGGGACAGGGCTATACGAGCTGAGGGAGAAAAGCCGAATGGATGAATGCCAATCGCTGTCTGATTATGTGGTTGTTTGGGTTTGCGAATGATCGGCATTGTTATAATTACTAGCAAAATCCGTATATTCAGACTACCAGAATGGAAATAAACGACTGACAGGAATAAAAGGTGAGAAAGATTACGTACTATCTTCTCGGTGTATCCAAGAAAATGATATTTTGACAGAAAACTTTTGGCCAGATCGCTATACTAGTAAGGACCAGTAGTACAGTCCCCGGCTAGCAGCTGCGTAAGTTCTATTCTGGAAGTAATGCGGAAAACGTGTCGTTCGAACACGTAATAACGCCCAACCGGAAAATAATCGCAGGATAACTAAACCTGTGATTCTGGCAGGGTTAGTGAAGTTAATCGGCGAACAAATTTTGACAGTGGCAGCAATAGCTACAGAACTGGTGACAAGATTGTTCGTTAGAACGAGGAAGGAGAAGAAACGGGGACATCACACAAATTATGGAAGAATAAGACGATTCCAAATTTATATAAAAATTTCGTAATACTACTTTTCAATCTCGTGCTTGAGAAGCTGGTGCGTATGAATGAAATGTGAAACTATTTCCTAACACAAAGCTTTTTGCTTGTAGTAGGCCTAATAGGCATTTGATATTGGTACTTCGTGGATTATATTCTGTCATGTTATAAGAATGGCCATTTATGCCAAAACAGTCTCGTTTATTTGGTGTGTTACAAAATTGCTGCCATATTAGAAAGGCCTATTTCGTTTTATCTAGCAGACAGTGACAAAATAGACGCAATCAGATCGAGAAGCCACACCAGTCTTGGGTATTATCTGTATTATCAGCATTTTCAGTATTGGATAATGACATTTTGATTTTTCATGTAGCAAAACGTTTGACGAACTTTGATGAGGTAATAGATTCTTTCGCAGAAAGGAAAGCATGCCATGTAAAGCTGTAGCAAGGTTAGAGAGAAAAAAATTCTAGGAGCTAAGGTTTGAAGAAATGTGTTATTTCTTGCTTAACTCTTGTCAGTATTGGTTTTATATATCCGATATTTAATTTTATGTCACACAAAACAAATAATCCTGTCTGCTATTAATTGAGATTTTTTTAAAGAGGGGCAGGCTGTCAAACGGGCCGACTGGGAGGAGGAGAGCCACCACAGGACATTTCAATTTCCACTCTCCTGAATATAGTTTGGACGTGCGGTAGAAAAATGCTATATGGAGAGTCGTGGCACTGCACTTTGGCATACTTAAGACCAAATAATATGTCTTACATTTCCTCGAATACATATGTTTTATGTTTCAGATTTTTCAGAAAGATGTTCGTTACAAGATGAACATATTTCGAAAATCCGATTTTTTTTTTTTTTTTTTTTTTTTTTTTTTTTTTTTTTTTTATAGTATTGACTCGGTTCTCAAATGCTGTAGATCCGGGGCTGATGCGCAGAGCAGTCTGAGTTATAGTGGGCAGTCTCCATGTGACCCGTGTTTACATTTAGTGATTTTGCTGTTTCCCCTTCATTTACTCTCGTGTCAAATGAAAACAAAACGAATATCTGTGGCCGGGAGCTCTCAAGTGAATTAAAACACATTCACATAATTACGGAAGGCTGAAATGTCATTAGTTTAAAAAAATGGTTCAAATGGCTTTGAGCATTATGGGACTTAACATCTATGGTCATCAGTCCCCTAGAACTTAGAACTACTTCAACCTAACTAACCTAAGGACATCACACAACACCCAGTCATCACGAGGCAGAGAAAATCCCTGACCCCGCCGGGAATCGAACCCGGGCGCGGGAAGTTAGAACACTACCGCACGACCACGAGCTGTGGACATTAGCTTCAGATTTTATTTTATTTTCATTTTTCTGATAGTCAAACATTAATTGCCTTGCGGAACAATGAAATTATTTTTGTCTGTTTGCCAAATAAATTTGAGTTTTGTTAATCTTTTCCGCAGAGGCAGTCAATGTATTTGAAATGAAATGTTTAAGTCCACAATACTGGCTAGTTTCAACTGTTTGCTGCATTTCAAGTGCGCGTTTTCATTTTCTAACACGTATGGCATTATGCCATAATAAAGAACCAAACATGATATAATACATTACTGGTGCTCCAAGAAAATTTACATACAGAAAACCACACTGAGAAGCTTAATATCAGGTCGAGGTCTACTTCATTGGGAGTAGGGACGTACGAATGTGCCCTTTGAGTATGCACTTTGAATGTGCACATTTTAAAATGGTTCACGAAATTCCGATGCTCTTGCAGTATCCCCTGATGTCTTGTTTCTTTTATGACATAATGTATGATCTTTCAATGTTTTACACGTACGTACATACGGGCTTTCTACGTCGTGATAGCCACCCAAGCGCGTGTCGCCTGTTATCTGCGCGCTCTGGCAACTGCTGAAACAAACCTATTTCTAACAGGTCGCGTGAAAATATTGCGAATGGTGGCTTGAAAAGTGTTAATTTAAAAGTAAATATCATTTTATGTAAGTTGAACTATGTGCAACAAGGTAGTGTGAATTTATTAAGTCACAGAGCGTTTGACACTCATTTAAAAATCAACTCTTTGATGATGAGCCATTTAGAATAATTTCGAACCCTGAAGATCAGACATTCATGTCATTAAAAATTTTACTGGCACATTTGTGTGATAGATCTTGAAGTGTGTAGTCGAATTAAGTTGGGTGATGCTGAGGGAATTAGATTAGGAAATGAGACACTTAAAGTAGTAAAGGAGTTTTTCTATTTGTGGAGCAAAATAACTGATGATGGTCGAAGTGGAGAGGATATAAATTGTAGACTGGCAATGGCAAGGAAAGTGTTTCTGAAGAAGAGAAATTTGTTAACATAGAGTATAGATTTAAGTGTCAGGAAGTCGTTTCTGAAAGTATTTGTATGGAGTGTAGCCATGTATGGAAGTGAAACATGGACGATAACTAGTTTGGACAAGAAAAGAATAGAAGCTTTCGAAATGTTGTGCTACAGAAGAATGCTGAAGATTAGATGGGTAGATCACATAACTAATGAGGAAATATTGAATAGAATTGGAGAGAAGAGAAATTTGTGGCACAACTTGACTAGAAGAAGAGATCGGTTGGTAGGACATGTTCTGAGGCATCAAGGGATCACAAAGTTAGCATTGGAGGGCAGCGTGGAGGGTAAAAATCGTAGAGGGCGACCAAGAGATGAATACACTAAACAGATTCCGAAGGATGTAGTTGCAGTAGGTACTGGGAGATGAACAAGCTTGCACAGGATAGAGTAGCATGGAGAGCCTCATCAAACCAGTCTCAGGACTGAAGTCGACGACGACGACGACGACGACGACAACAACCACATCTTGAACTGTAACACGCGCAAAAAAGATCAACAGCTTCTCTTGGAGCTTGAGACCAATATTATATGTGAAAGCTTTTCTTTTCTTGTAGTAACACTATGTATATTAATTTAAACTATCAACTTTCCCTGTTTGTGTTCATGCTATTTAAGTGATGTTGCTGTTGGCTGACTACATCGCGTGTCCTATGCTCTGAGTATCCGCTGTCATCGGCTGGTGAGAGCACGTGACATGAGCTACAAACAGCTTACAAAAGTGCATTGAAATCTTGATTTCAAAGATTCGGAAAGTAACATGCGGTGTTTGGTGGAATTCCAATGTATACTTTTGTAATACGAAAATACACAGCGTATGTGTTGCTGCACATCAGATATTTCCAAAACGTATCTTTTTCCCTGAGTTTCATTTTCTGAAGTGCCAGGAAATTGTACGCCCGTGTATAAAACCATAACCATCCAAAGGACTGATAAGGGAGAATATACTGTCACCCGGGAGAAAGTGTATTTTTAACTAGGAAATCCGGGAAAAATCCAGGATCTTTTTTCCTTGTCCACGTATACACCCTGCTAACACACTTCTCACCCCACTTAGTCATATTGTCACCCACTGAATGTCCTGGTCCATCCCTATGCCACTCCTTCTCCCAACCCATTGGAAAGGGTGTCAATCCTTTGGAAGATCACTTGTAAAAGAAGCTATGTCATCAACCAACTCTATTGCCTTCACTGCTTAGCTTTTGATGTCTGTGTGATATCCAACCATCTAGCTGTTCACCGTAATGAATAGCCACTACCCAATTGTGGCCAAGAACAAAGGTGACCACCTAGTGAATCGACATGCAGCTAAGCACAATATGCTAGAGTTCTGAACTATACAGATAGGAGTCACCCATGCAACACAGTCTTTGCTTTCTGAACCCTCCTGGCCCCAATCTCTGCTAAACCTCTCCCCCCCCACACCCACCACTTAATGTTTTCCCCTTCCTCTTCCTGTCACCCCCTCCCAATCCAAGCCTCCACATCTTCAAGCACTGCACCTTGCTGGCTCTGTTACCCATGTGTCACATGTCTAAACTGTGCACCTGCTATCCTTCCCTCCTGCATATCCAGCCAGCAACATTCTGCCTCACTCGAAGCTGCTAGCTACACATTCCCAACCCATCTTCTTGCCTCTCACCTTCTTTCTTTCTTTCTCACCCTCCCCATGCGACACAATCCTGACCCTGGTCCACCCTTCTCCAGTGGATGGTGGGTGATGCAAAAGAGATTTTACCTTAGCCTGTAGAAAGTGTCTTTAATATATATCACCACTATTGGTGTGATGACATTTCCTCAGTGTTACAAATTCCCAAACAGCAGTCCTCACATTTAACATACCAATCTTATGATAAAGCCAGTTGGAGATGGGTATTGTCTCATGAAACATGTTCCTCGCAAAATAATGTAAACAGAGATTGTGACTGGTAACAGCTAATCTTTTGACTTTAAAAATGACAACAGATCTTACAACCCTAACTCTAACAACCATTTTATAGCGAATAAAATAGAAACAATGAAGATTTTGTTGACCCGGATTTCTTGACAACTTCTGTGAAATCACTGAATTTCATGCAGGCATCCCTTCTCTTTGATATATAAGGGGTGTCATATTCACTAAGATAAGCAGCTGACTAAAAACTTTCTGTAATTTGAAACGAATTATGATCAAACATACCATGTATCCTGTTTTAGAATGGCACAGCACGCAAATATTCAAATATCTCATGAAAGTACTTGGTGCAATAAATGTGTGTAACAATACTAAAATTGTGTATTTATCATTGACAATCATTTTTGAATGTGTCACATATAAATATCTCTCTCTCTTCCCTGTGTATATGTGAACCACACAATAAAAAATGATGTATGGGACAAGTTTTTATAGTGTGGTTCTAGATTTTGTTTTTAACAGTTATGATTAAAATTGAACCCTATAAATTAATACTAGCAGTTGGATAACAAAATAATATCAATAATAAGTATGTAAAGTTGAACTAACAAAACAAAAAAACAGCCAAAAAATCAGTCCTTTTACATGTCAGAAAAATTTTCTGTAAAACTGTTTCACGTGTAAACAGTTAAAAGAAAAATTGTCGTTAGTGGGGTTTGAGTGTGTGACCTAGGGTATGATGACCGCATTACCCATGAGAGATTTGTGATACAATCACTGACGGGTATGGTTTTCTGTGCTCCATAGTTCTGGTGTTAATTAAAAGTAACGTATAAGCATGTTCTGCTGGACAACTGCACATAGCAAGAACTAAATTGTTTTGGTTGATACTTGAACGTACAACGTTTGGTACCGATCTGAGTGCCTGACATGTGGAGGTTACGGTTTTAGCTGTAAATAGCTGAGACCAACAATGCGTCAAGTCTGGTTGGAGTCCAGGCAGTGAGTAAGAGGGAATATTGTGCATAAAATGGAATAAACAACTCAGGAGAACCCCAGGAAGCATACTATCGATGGTGTGGTGGCATTATTTGAGAACACTGAATCACCAGTTTGAAGTTTCCAACTTTGAATGGAAAACAGATCTGTTTGTTTATTAAAAGAATCAATTGAGTTACTGACACTTATTGTATTATCATTTAACAGCACAAACTGCTTTAAAATGAAGGTAATTGCTCCAAATGGCTTGAAATGTGAAGAATGTCATCAAAGCTGGAGTAACTGGAAAACTCTTTATTTCTTCAAACTAACTTTTCCTTAAAGGGGCTTCGTTAAAAATGGAGTGCAATATAGTTGTTTTTAATGACAGGTTCTGTGGGATTGATAGAAATATTTGATAAAAACTGGAATTTCTTGGAAGTGGGTTTGTTAAAATAGGGTTCTGCTGCAGTTCAAAATTTCCCGAAACTAAGTTCTTATTTGTCGTGCATTGCCTTAGTCATCACATGTGATTTACACTATCTTTATTAGTGCAGTCTCCTTTTTTTAAATTTGAGTTTTATTGTAAGCTCTGTACTCTCACACTGGGAGGGAAAGCATTACATGCCATAACTTGTGAAACTCATTGCCACTCTGACTTGCTGTATTTGCCCCAATTGCTCGGGTACGCCATTTATGTGTGTGTGGCCGTTGTAACTGTAGTTGCTGTATAAATGCTTTAATTCTGTGATTTTTTTGTATGGGGACACAGTAATTTTTCAGACAGGAACTAAGGTTTTAACAGTATAAAATAACTTTTTTTCCACAAGTGTTAGGCTTTGTCTTTACATCATGTAGAACATGTGTAATATCCTGAAAATTTTTTAATGCTATTGATATAAGCTGATAAATTTAAATTTACCACGTACAGTGTAAGCTGTAAAATTATTGTTGCGTGTGCATGTGTAAAACTGTTCATCAGGGTGATAGATGTTAAACATTTTTTATTTCTGTGCACCAATGGAAGAAATTCATTCTGTTCCAGGAATGAAATGGAAAGATATAGACAGGTGTGTCCATTGGATGTCACCATTTGCCTTAACCCTCCGTGAAGAAGGTGTTTTACAGTCCGGCATGTGGAATGATCCAGCAGCATGTGTTATTGTTGGTGACACTCATCATACGCAAACACATTCAGTTGATGTCAAGATGCTTGTAAGTATTCCTGAATTTGTGCTGTAAGTATGTATCCAGGCACATCTCTATATTTCTCATCTCCTCCTTGTCTAAGGTGTTTGTTAATCTGATGGTATGAAATGTTTGGTTGATGAGTGCATTTCACATTTAGGAGGCCGCCCAGCAGCGTTTACTCCAGATGGATATAGAAGCTCTTCCAGTGTCTACTTGCCTTTTGACGCCTCCGGCTAGCAGTAAGAAAACTTCAAAATATACAAAAGACGCAGGAAATTTTACATAGTTTTTTAAAACTGTGAGGACATGAAGTCCAAGAAGTTACGAAGCTGCAAGAATTCTGTGATCAGAGGTGTTTCTATTTTACCTGTGGCCAGGAAAAAGTTTCTCACTGTAGCTCGGCTGACGAATTTTATGGAATGATGACTTATATCTTTGTCAGACGATTCATTTGTACAACAGTATGAAGTTATAGAATACTCAGTCTTTTAGGATATGAGAGATATGTTCAGAAATGTAATTTTATACATCTTTATAATGTTCGGTATTCTTTATGTTAATGAATTGTTTGGTTTTTTTTTTTTTTTTGAAGTTTACTTGAATGTAACAAACACTAATTATCAATTAATCCTGAAGTACAATGAAATAAGACGGTGAGAAGCCATGGTGATGATTTCATGTCTAAACCTTAAAAGTTTTAACATTTCTTTCCATTATTAATAGCAGCAGGCATGTTGGTCATTTAAATATATCTTTACGCTTTGCTATTCTAGTCTGAAGACTTCGCTATTTAGCGTAAGAATGAAATGGTGTACCAGTTAAAGGAGCTTTTTTCCTTGTTAGGAATGCTCCTTCCCCACTCCCCCACCTCCTACATTTTTTTATTGAATACAGCTTATATTCATTGCTGTATTTATTCAGAATTTTTTAAAAAATTATCAGTGTAGCAGTATTTTCATCTGCGTTGATCAAATAAGACTGATCATTTTACTCATGAGTCATACTGCCATTTTTCATTACTGCATTGTGTGTCATAAATATAGTTGACTTTGTAAAAAAAGAAAGTGCATATTGCTTCCAGTTCACTGCCAAAAGTCTTGATTGGAGGCTGTACTAATATACGCTCTGGTAGTGTGGATTTCAAACATTTGCCAACAGAGAGTTACAGAATGACATTGTCTTGTTATGGGTGTGTAAATAAGTGGCAATCATGATTTTGTCCAAATTAAGATAGTCAGGCACAGTTGGAGTTTGAGGTGTTTGGCCATTAGATAAGTTTTTGTTAAACTACTGGTATTTTTGTTCTTAAATTTTAAGTCTGAAAGTTATTGTGTGAAAATGTACATTTGCTGTTGATGTAAAATAAAGTACAGGTGACCCAAATTTAATGTGTTTGTATGTGAAAATTTCAAATATTTCCATATGAAACTATAAATTTTCATACTGTTTCAGACCTTGTGTTCATTACTGACACATGGTGATAATTAGATAGCGGAGAGATTTAAACATGTTAGTTTTAGATGCACGTAAGATACTAGCAGAGGTGGTGCCTGTACTACTTTGTTTACAATGCTATCAACCCCAGTAAGCAGTTGTGCAGTTATCTCTCTCTCTCTCTCTCTCTCTCTCTCTGTCTCTCTCTCTCTCTCTCTCCCCCCCCTCTCCTTCTCCTTCTCCCCCCCACTCTCCTTCTCCCCCCCCTCTCTCCTTCTCCCCCCCTCTCTCCTTCTCCCCCCCTCTCTCCTTCTCCCCCCCTCTCTCCTTCTCCCCCCCTCTCTCCTTCTCCCCCCCTCTCTCCTTCTCCCCCCCTCTCTCCTTCTCCCCCCCTCTCTCCTTCTCCCCCCCTCTCTCCTTCTCCCCCCCCTCTCTCCTTCTCCCCCCCTCTCTCCTTCTCCCCCCCTCTCTCCTTCTCCCCCCCTCTCTCCTTCTCCCCCCCTCTCTCCTTCTCCCCCCCTCTCTCCTTCTCCCCCCTCTCTCCTTCTCCCCCCCTCTCTCCTTCTCCCCCCCTCTCTCCTTCTCCCCCCCTCTCTCCTTCTCCCCCCCTCTCTCCTTCTCCCCCCCTCTCTCCTTCTCCCCCCCATCTCCTTCTCCCCCCCATCTCCTTCTCCCCCCCATCTCCTTCTCCCCCCCCCATCTCCTTCTCCCCCCCCCATCTCCTTCTCCCCCCCATCTCCTTCTCCCCCCCCCATCTCCTTCTCCCCCCCCCCCCCCATCTCCTTCTCCCCCCCCCATCTCCTTCTCTCCCCCCCCCCATCTCCTTCTCTCCCCCCCCCATCTCCTTCTCCCCCCCCCCATCTCCTTCTCCCCCCCCCCATCTCCTTCTCCCCCCCATCTCCTTCTCCCCCCCATCTCCTTCTCCCCCCCCCATCTCCTTCTCCCCCCCCCATCTCCTTCTCCCCCCCCCATCTCCTTCTCCCCCCCCATCTCCTTCTCCCCCCCCCATCTCCTTCTCCCCCCCCATCTCCTTCTCCCCCCCATCTCCTTCTCCCCCCCATCTCCTTCTCCCCCCCCATCTCCTTCTCCCCCCCCATCTCCTTCTCCCCCCCCATCTCCTTCTCCCCCCCATCTCCTTCTCCCCCCCCATCTCCTTCTCCCCCCCCATCTCCTTCTCCCCCCCCATCTCCTTCTCCCCCCCCATCTCCTTCTCCCCCCCATCTCCTTCTCCCCCCCCATCTCCTTCTCCCCCCCCATCTCCTTCTCCCCCCCCCCATCTCCTTCTCCCCCCCATCTCCTTCTCCCCCCCCCCATCTCCTTCTCCCCCCCCCCCCATCTCCTTCTCCCCCCCCCATCTCCTTCTCCCCCCCATCTCCTTCTCCCCCCCCATCACCTTCTCCCCCCCCCCCCATCACCTTCTCCCCCCCCCCATCTCCTTCTCCCCCCATCTCCTTCTCCCCCCATCTCCTTCTCCCCCCCATCTCCTTCTCCCCCCCATCTCCTTCTCCCCCCCATCACCTTCTCCCCCCCATCTCCTTCTCCCCCCCATCTCCTTCTCCCCCCCATCACCTTCTCCCCCCCCATCACCTTCTCCCCCCCCCATCACCTTCTCCCCCCCCCATCACCTTCTCCCCCCCCCATCACCTTCTCCCCCCCCCATCACCTTCTCCCCCCCATCACCTTCTCCCCCCCCCCCCCCCATCACCTTCTCCCCCCCCCCCCATCACCTTCTCCCCCCCCCCAATCACCTTCTCCCCCCCCCCCCAATCACCTTCTCCCCCCCCCCAATCACCTTCTCCCCCCCCCCAATCACCTTCTCCCCCCCCATCACCTTCTCCCCCCCCCATCACCTTCTCCCCCCCCCCCATCACCTTCTCCCCCCCCCATCACCTTCTCCCCCCCATCTCCTTCTCCCCCTATCTTCCCACCCCACCCCCTCTTTTGAAATGAATGCTGAGCCAAATCCTAGTCCATCATTGAGTTGGAGGAAGACTTTCATGACACCAGAAATGACCTGATATTGGTTAGGCTTTTGCAAAGATGCAACTTGGGTGTAGGCTGCCAGCCCTGCAAGAGGGAGGTGGGCTTGTCCCACTGTAGCTCTGCTCTCTTCATGGTCTCGGTTCTCAATAAAGTTGTTTGTGGACTCTGAAGTATTCCATACTGATATTGCATTATTTGGTTACATACAGGGTGACAATTATTTAAACTATACAAAAAACTTAAATTTGTTACAAACTACAGGGTGCGCACACTTTATTCAACATGTAAACATAACTACAGATATTTGGATGTAGATTATGCTTTGTTCTGTGTGCCTGCTATCGTAGGTGATGTGGCACAGACAAATAGTGAAATTCTGCATGACCCACTGCAGTGTCTGAAAATCAATGCTGTCGATGACCTCCTGAATGGCTGTTCTCATCTCGGCAGTGGTTTTGCAGTTATTGCTATACACTTTCTCTAATATAGTCCCGCAAAAAAAGTTGCAGGTGTGCAGATCTGGAGAATGTGGCAGCCAATCGAGGCACTTGACAATGGCCTCTGGGTACCCCAGAGCCAGAATGTGGTCCCCAAAGTGCTCCTCCAGGACATCACGCACTTTCCTGTTTCATGGGGGTTGAACTCCGTCTTGCATGAACCACATATTTTGAAAATCGGGATCACTTTGGGTAATGGGAATGAAATCATCTTCCAAAACCTTCACATACTGTTCGGTAGTCACTGTGTCGTCGAAGAATTTCACACAGATTATTCCGTGACTGCACACCCCAATCATACGTTGGGGGTGAAGAGACTTCATGATTGCGAAATGGGGATTCTCAGTCCCCCAATGCGCCAGTTTTGCTTATTGACAAACCCTTCCAAATGAAAGTGAGCTTTGTTGCTGATCCATACCGTGTTCACATCAAAGTCCTGTTCCTCAATTCTGTGGACAAATGTTGGCAAAAACACAACTGCTGTTCCATGGCCCTTGGTGCTTAATGGCTGATGTTTGAATTTTGTATGGGAAGAGATACAGGTCGTAAACAATAATTTGTCACAGTGCCTCTTCGTTGATTTCCACATGTTGTGCTGCTCATCCAATTAATTTCCTGGGGCTGGTTTGAAACCCAGAGCGTGTCTTCTCTATGTTTTCAGGCGTTTTCACCCTTTTTGGATGACCGACAATGACAACACTGTCATCACGAACACTACCTGTTCCTTCAAACTTGCAAATCAAATTCTTGATTGTTAGCACACTTGGACCAGTTGTCTTCAGATTGAACTCTGTTGCAAACTTCCTTTGAGCTGCAGTGGGGTTGTTATTGCTCACATAGTAGGCCTTCACAGATGCTGTATGCTCAGACAAGCTGTAACGTGAAATTTTCACGTGCAAATGGCCGACAAGGTGCATATGCATACTAATTCCAATCATGCCGCATGGCCAACTGTGCAGTTTGAATGTCCTAACGCAGACAATACAGAAATTATGACTTATTTCATGTACTTCAGTAATTGTCCCTTTTTTTTTTTTTAAAAAAAATCTAAGCCTCCTTACTGCAGCATGTACAGTCATGTGTTAAATTATACTATCATTCATTAATTTACTCTTTTCTTTATTAGTTTAATGTAGATCGCATCCATCCCATCTTTCTTCTCTTCCCCCTCCATCTACTTTCGTGGTTTAAGTGGACTGTTTATCTGACTTCATTTCTCACTCTGCCCTTTGCATTCCTGGACTGAAGCCGGCAGTGCTTACCCATGTATTATCTCTGATTATGTCGTCAGACACCTCCCCCCTACATCTTTGTTTCCTGTTGTCAACACACCTGGTGTGGGCTACAGTTGAGTGATTAAAAGTTCATAACATCTTTTAGCTTTGGTTTGTACATAATTTTACATCTGGCTATCAAAACATGAACATTTGTTGTGTGTAATTTGGGCTCTGAGATTGTCACACATGCACAAAAACAGGAGAAATATCATCTTAGGTGTACAGTATTCTACAGAAATTTCATGAAATTGGAATGGTATTACACATTTGCTGAATAGACATTTCAGTACAAAAGTGTGCTACATAAGATGCAAACATTTTTAATTTTTCAGTACATGCTAATGAGGTGAGTACTAGAAAGGAACATTAACTTCAGACCTATAAAACTACAGACACACTGAATAGCCAGACATCTACAACCAGGAGGAACAGGTGGTTCTGTCATCTTGGGGTCAGAATGACCTGCCACTTCTTTCTAAACTTGCCCCATCCATTCCTCTTACTTCCCCGAGAAACAAATGAGTGCCAAAAGCTAGGATTAGTGTTTCGTGTGTACTGGCATAACTGGAACTTTGCTTCAGAAGGTAAATACTGGCAGCCATTTTGACCTGCAAATTTCATAACTCATTTAAAACAAAAGATTACAGAAAAGTTTTGATTACTGAGACATTTTTCATGGGTGCAAATAAAAAGAAATTGAAATAGAGGACAATATTATGGAAAGGGAAGAAGCAGAGAATATGGGAGATGATAAACAGAGAGAATAACTTGACGGTACTAAACGACCAATGTTGAAACAAGACACCTGGAGTAGATGATACTAACTTCAGTTCTTCAGATGAACATAACATGACGAGCTATTGTAAATGGTATACAAAATAGGAGGCAGGTGAAATAATCTCAGGTTTAATGAAGAACGTAGTAGTTCCTACTAGAAAGAAGGTAGGTTCTGACAGATAAAAGAATAATGACCTGTCACTTTCGTAATCAATAACTGAAAATTACTGACATGAATTGTATGAAGTGCAATGGATAAAGTGGTAGAAACTAATGTGATGAGTCAGTTGTCGAAAGGCAAACCTACATTCATAGCAGTGTAAATTTAGAGAAAGTGAGTGATAGTTGACTGGAAGCCCTCTTTGAGATTGTGTAGCAGGGACAAAATGCAAGGGGTGATAGGTTGACGACAACTTGTACAGCAAACTGCAGAAAAATGTGAAAGTGAAGTGATAGGTGAGAAGGGAGTTAGATAAGGTAGCCTATCCCCAGTGTTGTTCAATCTGTGTGAAGCAAAATGTCGAATTTCTTGGTGGTTTCCTCCACAAGTGGGTTAAAGTACAAGGTGAAGAAAAAGATTTTAAGATTTGCTAATGAAATTGTAATTTAGAGATGGCAAAGGATTTGGAAAAGCAGTTGAACAGGATGGAAAGTGTCTTGAAGGTTATAAGAACATCTACAGAAGTAAAATGAGGGTAATTGAATGTAGTTACATCACGGGATACTGGAAGAGTTACATTAGGAAATAAAACAAATAGTAGTAGATGACTTTTGCTGTTTAGGCAGCAAAATAACTTACAATGGCTGAAGTATAGAAGATTGTATAACCAGTGGAGAGTTACTCAGTCTGGAGGCATCACGGAATTGTCAATTTGCTACTGGATGTGAAGTGGGGAAGTTTCGTTGGAGACCAAACCTTGGCTATAGTACGCTGGTGCAAATTAATGTAGGCTTTAGTAGTTATGCAGAGATAAAAAGGCACGCGCTAGATAGACTGGTGCGGACAGCTGCATCAAAGCCAGTTGTCGGGCTGAAGAAAACAATGTGGGTGCAAGAACGCCAAAATTCAGGCAACAAATGTTAGTTGTTGAATGGCAGATGATAAAATTATGTACAAACAAAGGACACTTATCTTCATAAATATAATTAAGCAGACATATATGTCTTGCCACATTGGTATAGGGTCAGATAGATCCCCAAGTTCCGTATTCGGAGGTCTTCTTTGACACTATAAAGCAGTGGCTGTGTTGTTGTCTTCAATCTGACAACTGGCTTTGATGCAGCTATCTACACTAGTCTATCCTGCATGAGCCTCTTCACCTCTCCATAACTACAACCTACAAAACAGCACTTTTGTTGCTCCAAAGTTTCAGTTGATATGATCTGCAATGTAAATGAAAAATAATTCAAGAATAAGCCATCTATGGTTGAATAACATTACAGAAGTCGTTATGCTTACAGACACTATACTCTGTTCATTTAAAGTGAACCCTCATGTAAACAAACTTGTGCTCTGAAGCTAGTCATCTACAGCATTGCTGAAGCATCTGGCATTTACACCACTGGAAGAAGGCTTTACTTAGAGATCATTGGTTGGAATTGTACTCCCCTAGCAAAATATTTATTCACCTTATGGCCTACATCCATTTGAACCAACTTACAAGAGTCATGCTTTGGTCTCCTGCAAGTCTCCCCCCACTTCCCCTCTATTAGCAAACTGACGATTCCTTGATGCCTCCAAATGTGGCCTATGATTAACTCTCCACTGGATAGCCAATCCACCCATCTAATTTTCAACAATTCTCCTTCATCCTCAGATTAAGAAAGCCATTAATCTCTTAGACAAACTGAGTGTTGTCCTGTTTTTACTTCTGTTCAAGTCTCGCTAACAGTTTTGCTTCCATGTTAATACATTTTTCTCTTTCAGAAATACATTTCTTACCATTGCCAGTCTGAATTTTATATCTTCTCTATTTTAGCCATTGTCAGTTATTTTGCTGCCCAAATAGCAAAATTCATCTACTATTTTTAGTTTTATTTCCTAATGTAACTTAACCTGTATTGCCTGATTTAATTACATTGTTAGCCTTGTTTTACTTTTTGCAATCCAGTCCTCTCCTTGAGTACTTTCTTCATCCAGCTGGTTTCAAAGGAAAATTTATTTTTGCAACCTAGAAAACATTGATCATAGCCTCTCAGCAAATGATGTCTATTTTATGCTCTTAGGTGCAGGACCCCCAATTTCTACCTATAGTGCATACTTTGATAGATCATTGCCGAGAACACCAACTGAGTACCAGATACCAGCAGCCTAGCGTATCGGATGTGGAAACATGATTGACTGGGAAAGGTGGATGGTGGCTATTTGATAATTAGAAACCTTTCAAGAAAGAAACTCATATGGCACAGGGGGAAAAAAAATAATAAATCAAGTCTATACACTCAGCAACAAAGAGACTTCAAGATGTTGCCTAGTTGAGATGCACTTAACTATGGTTAAGTTGTAAAGATATACACTTTCACCCTCCTGATATACAGACTCTAATTGCATTGTAAGATGAACCACTCAAAAATGATGGGAATATGATCTTCACTTACTGAAGCACATGTCAATATTCCAAGCAACTACTGAAGTTCTAGAGTGAAGGCTTTATTATTTTCTAAATGTTCTGCTTTCCTTTTGTAGTTGACCTTGAGCATAAGAAATTATCAAATAATGATACATAAGATGGTAGATAGATAGAAAAAATTGTTAGAGAACTCAATAGGAAAAAGGGTTGCTAGATTTGTCTTATTGCCTCATGATTAGAATACTTTGCAATCCTAGAAGTCCACTGATCCAATTCATTTTAAGTGATTTTGCTTCCCAGTCAAGGTTTACAGAATTTTTTTTTTTTGTAGAGAACTGAGGGGGGGAAAAATCGACAAAATTAAATATAGGTGGATGATCTGAACCCTTCTTTGTACTCAGGGCGGGGCAATCTGTTTCACGGGGATAGGAGGCTGAAACGTCCATGGTATAAATAAAAAGAAAAATAGACAAGAAATGTAGATCTGTGTTGTTTCCTTTTGGAAATGGAGGCAATACACTGTTGGTTTCGGCTGTTCCAGAAACTGATTTACTTAGTCTGCTATGATGTTATGGGGAGTGGGGAAATAAAATTTGACATGAAAACTGAACTGGACTGTGGTTCAGTTTCCCACACCACAGACCACCATCAGAGGGTACAACTCATCTCATGTCCCAGAAGTAATTGTAGAATCTGTTGGGATTACACCCTGAAACTTTGGATTTCCACTCTGACATTTAACAACTGAGCCACCAAGTGAATCATGGTTTGTCTTTTTTCTGGATTTGGCAATGTTAATGGTAGAGGGTGGAGAGATGCCCTTTCCTGCTGGGACAGAATCTGTGTACCTCATCTATGTGCGCCTTGTGTTATCCCTTGTGAAAGTGAGAGAACATTTTTCAAAATATTTGTCAATCATGTAACTGAGGTGGGATTTGGGTACCAGCCCAGTATTCACAATGTTGGTGGTGGGAAACCACCTAAAAACCTCATCCAGGCTGGCTGGCACACTGGCCCTTAGTGTTAATCTGCCAGACAGATTCGGTTCAGGACTGGTGCAGCTCTCTGAATCCGGGAAGTAGTGTGCTAATGCACACAGCTATTAGATTGTGTAAGCTAATTGTAGTTTATATTCTCATGTATTCCAGAGGAGTGTGTCCCAAACCAGTGCCGCCCCACCCATTTCCCCGGGGGGGGGGGGGGGGGGGGGGGATAATTTGTTACAGGTTACAGTTCAATTCCATATTGCCACAAAGTAAATAAAGTGTGTTGTTATTGAATATCAATATAAATACTGAATACCCCCCCTCCCCCCCAAATGTCATTTTCAGTAGGAGATGTAATCTGAATGAAGTATTAGCATAAGGTTTATAAACTAGTTGCAATATTCTGAAAGCCCTACAGATGATCTATGATGGGTACAAAGATTGGTAGCTTTCCCTAACTTAAGAAAAAGTAATGTATGTAGAAAGGTATTTATTAAAAAGGTTCACTTTGTTCTTTGCCACTGTGATTGGTTGTACAGATAACTTACTTTGTAAAACCACAAATTTTGCACATTACACTGATTTTTATTTCACTTGGTAACATTATGAATCTCTTTGTACATCAATTCTGAAAGAATGTGTTAAGCATCTGAAGGTGGGTCTTTTGGGATCAAACTGAATTGTGCTTTCTAATTAAAAAAAGAAAAAGCATTATGGTGGCTGAAGACAGATGCTTCTCTTCTGTATTTTAAAAATGTAAATCAGTTGCAGCTCGAAAAATAGTCTTATTAATAAGAAGTAGATAAAAGAAATCTGACTTTGTTTGACTGCACTATTGCAAGTGAAGAAATGAGTCAGTCACATATGTGTAACTATCCAGATTGGTTTAATGTGGAATGCCAAAATAAAAATAGTTGTAGAATACGCAGATACCAGACTGAGTTTCAGTAGAAAAATCATCAAGTTTTATGCTGGAGTAGCTCAGTTAGAAATTTTTAAAAATTGATTCTTGGTATTTTCAGTCACACTGGGGACCTTTATAAAGCTGGATTAACAGAAATCATTAAGGAAAAAGACCTTATCATAAAGAAGACACATTAAGTTGCAGACAGACACAATTAAAAGAGACATACATAAAGCTTCAACTGAGCAAGGTGGCTCCGTGGTTAGCACATTGGACTCACAT
Organism: Schistocerca americana; assembly: GCF_021461395.2. Lineage (NCBI taxonomy): Eukaryota > Metazoa > Arthropoda > Insecta > Orthoptera > Acrididae > Schistocerca > Schistocerca americana. The sequence goes on along the minus strand of NC_060123.1, from coordinate 127,363,413 downwards.
TCAGGAGGACAAAGGTTCAAACCCGTGTCTGGTCATTCCGATTTAGGTTTTCTGTGATTTGCCAAAATTGCTTCAGACAAGTGCTGAAATAGTTCCCCCATCATTTCCTAATTTGATGTGACTGTTGACCTCACTGTTTGGGTCCCCAACCACAGCCTTCATCAGCAAAAGAGAAACGTGCACCATTCATAAACACAAGCAAGCACATCTCATGCACACGTGACCGCCATCTCCAATATTTTGGCTGGAGATTTGCGCATGAGGTGTGCTTGCTTATGTGTGCGAATGGTGTGACCGAAAGCATTTTGTGTCTTTTAATTGTGCCTGTCTGCAACTTCATGCGTCTTTTTTACGGTAAGTATCAATATGCCTTTTCCTACATTGTTGATATTTCTAATTGGAGTTTCCATTGTTAGAAATCATAGAGATTTAGAGAGAAGCCGAATACTTTGTCAAGCATTTCTGTGACAGTATTATGCTGAATGAACTTCAATGGAAAATACTCAAAGGAATATATGGCATTGCAAGGAAAAGTTAACTTCTGAAATTTCAAGACTGGACTTTCCATGACGAATAGAGAAACATGTTACTTCTTTCCACATATGTCCAATGTAATAACCACAATAGTACAAATACAGGTTCAAGCTTATAAAGAGAACCTGCTAATTGAATGTTATGTGTAGCAAATAATATGGTACACTACGTACCTTCCACCAAGCACTGGAAAATCATCATCCTGACATGTCTCAGCCCTGGAAAGACTGTTACTGTATAGTGTAAAATTAAAGTTTCTCTTCCATCTCTTCATAGGAAGTCTCAAAACACTTCTGCTGTTTGTTCTGTAGTTTAGAATTGCCTGTGCAAATCTTGTGTTGCACATCCAATTGACATTATAGCCATTTTCTTGATATGGTGTATATATCCCAAGATTAGTTATGGTTCTAGCTTATTGAGAATCTCCCTCTTTCTTTTTCTCTACCATTTCATACAGCCTTCCTATTGTTTGCTACATGAACTATGTTTCATTGGCGTTATTATGCTCTCATTCCTTTCACGTAAAATACTAACAATGTAGAGGTTTTGTATAGATGGATAGGGGTGTGTTTTTCTACAATATTTGGTTTGAATCTCTCTGGCAGATTAAAACTGTGTGACAGACTGGGACTCGAATCTGGTACCTTTGCCTTTTGTGAGCAAGTGCTCTAGTGACTGAGCTATCCAAGCATGATCATGACCTGTGCTTACAGCTTTGATTCTGTCAGTACTTCATCTTCTATCTTCCAATCTTCACAGAAACAGGCTGTGGTTAAGCCATTTTTTCACAATATCTTTTATTCGAGAAGTTGGAAGATAAGAGGTGAGGTACTGCCTGAAGTAAAACTGTGAGGGCATGTCATCAGTTGAGCAGGGATAGCTCAATCAGAAGAGCACATGCCCACAAAAGGCACAGGTCCCAGGTTCGAGTCCCAGTCAGGTACTGAGTTTAAATCTGCCAGCAAGTTTTAAGTTAGTGCACACTGCTGCAGACTGAAAAATTCATTTACTTTCATTACCTTGTTTATTATTTCCATAGAACTTTTAAATTTAATATTTTTTGTAGTTAAAATCAAACAATGAAACTCCAGGTAGAAATATCAACAATATAGGAAACAATAGACTGCTGCTTGTTGCAAAGATAACATGTTTCAAATACTGTGCACAGATGACAATTTGATCTAGCTGAAGATACAACAAGAATTTGATCGGGATGGAAACTGTTGGGTGGAGGGTGTGGGGACAGTATGTTACCATAGGTTGAGGCCGGGACAATTACAGAAACAGAGAATGTGTTGTAAGAATAACTCTCCCATCTGCACATTTCAGAAAAGCTGGTGGTGGAAGGAGGGATCCGGATAGCTCGGGTAGTGAAGCAGCCATTGAAATCAAGCGTATTATGTTCAGCTCCATGTTGTGACACAGGGTGGTCTACTGTGCTCTTGGCCACAGTTTGGCAGTGGCTGTTCACGCTAGTTGACAGCTGGTTCGTAATCATACCAATATAGAAAGTTGTGCAATGATTGTAGCAGAGCTGGTAAATGACATAGCTGCTTTCACAAGTGGCCCAACACCTGATAGCATAGGATAAACCTGTGACAGGTCTCTGTTTGCCGCCCTCTTCCAGTGCGCCTTCCCGTGTTTCCCCGCGTTTCTCCTTTTTCCCTACCTCACTGCCCCACAACCTCCTGATGCCGTGCCTGTTGGCATTCTAGTCCTTGCACACTTTGTCAGATAGCGCTCCTATCCCTTCTCACCCATACAGTTCTATTCCTTCCTCCCCCCCGACCCCTCCTTCCATATTGCTGCTGCCATCTGACCTGATAGCTGAATTCTGATCCGAGGTGCCAGAGTTTGTTGTGCACGTGCATGTGTGTGTGTGTGTGTGTGTGTGTGTGTGTGTGTGTGTGTGTGTGTGCGCGCGCGCGCGCGCGCGTTTTTTTTTTGTTTTTTTTTTTTTTTTTTGTTTTTTTTTTTTTACTGATGATGGCTCTGGCGAAAAGCTTTGTGCATGTCTCATAATTGTGCCTGTCTGCAACTTCAGTGTAATTTTTTTCTGTCGGTAGCAGTCTAGCTTTTCCTACATTCTTGATACTTTTTGTTGTTGTTGTTAAGAAATGATTGTTTAAAAACCAAAATATTTAAATTCTTTCACTCTTTCAAACATCTTGTTTTATCAGGTTTTTACTACAGAGGCCACGTTTTGGTTTTGTCAATCGACATTTTTAAGGTTACACATAGATCTTCGTAAATTACCTATGGTTCTTGCTTTTAGATTGTCAGCAAAAATTCTGTGCAACTAGGTGTAGCTTTCAAGTAACTGTGTTGTAGCTACATTTTGTTGATGATAAATATATTCTTATAAATTCCATCCTGAATTGTTCATTAGTAACACCTCTACTAAAATAGGTTGGAGAATCAGAGACATCATCAACATCAGTTATGCTGTTTCTGAACAACTTGGGCCTGCTTCAGTATCCATATTATGTCTTTTTTTTAGCACTGCTGGACAATGACTTGTGTAACTGCTAAATCATCATTTGGGACACTGAATGGTCTGGTGTAGGGTCTGTTCTAGCACATCACGTGAGATGGCCTTTTGGGACAATGAAAAGCCTACCTCTAGCCACTGTCAAACCATCAAAGACTATCCGATCTAGTTGTAAAAGAAAATTCCCGAGTTAATGCCGCAAGGTGCCATAAGGCACTTTGGTATTTGCCATTGCCAGTATTTCAGAATTATCTTTGTCTGCTTTGTGACAAATTCTTTGGAATGCATTTGGTGTTTTAGTAACACTGCCACAGTGATCTGTGTGCTGCTACCATGTCGAGCATTTGTATGCCTCTTGTGGCGAACTATACAATTATTTGGGCTGTGTTTGGTTTGTTATTCAGATTTTGCCTGTCTCCCCTGCTGTTGAACTCTTGCTTGGTTTATTTCATGTTTTGTACTGATTTTTATAAGGCGATAAACAATGAGCACTGTACAAAAGATTTCCCAGCCAGTGTCTGAGTTTGAACTGTTGCATTGAAAAAAGTCTATCTGACACACATGGAGAAATATCAAGAAGGGTACTTGGGCATCATCAAAGAAAGTTAGAAGGGACCAGATATACCATCTGATTATAGATAAATGTCACACACCAGATGTAATGAGAGTTAGTAGCTGTAGAGAGACAGTTCCATACTTATATGGGTCAGGTATAGACAGAAGGTAGGTATGCTAAGAAACAAAAAGAGTAAGGGAAGAACAAAGCACAATATATAAAGTCACCAAATCAGTGAAAAACAGAAAGAGTTCAAGAAGAAATTGGAAAAGATTACTGAGGCAAGAAAGAACACATGGAAGGAAGGGGGCGTGGAAACTAATTGGGGGATACTGAAAACAGACCTCAGTGTAGCCACACAATTAGTACTGGGTAGGGGACAGTAAAATGGTTCAATGAGGAGTAATCACTAGCAATCCAAAAGAGATAAGAAGTGAGACAAAGAATGTTGCAGACTTGTGGTGGAAGACTTAAGAGAGAAAAGAGCGGTTAAGTTATGCAGGAGAAAGACAGTGCAGTTGGGCAAAATGAGGGATAATAATGAGATACAAAAGTTTTGTTAAAGATAAAGAGAAAAGAAAGGAGTCCAGCTGAGAGTGGTCTTCTGTAAGGATAATGATAGAAGCAAAGCTTCGGGATTATGGCAAGAGTATTTTCCTGAGTATGGAAAGGAGGGAGGGAGGGAACAGAGGGAAAAACTTGAATGAGGAAGAGGAGGAACTGAATTTGGAATTAGCATCGGAAGCAGAGGTGCAAGAGGTTGAACCACTGGACTTAGAGGAAGTGAAGAATGAAATAAAAAATTTCAAGAATAATAAAGCAATAGAAGACAGCATAGAGACTGAGTTACTAAAATTTAGGGGGAAATGAGATGGAGACAGCTGTTAATGAACAGTGCCACTAAAAGAGAGTTATTTAACATGGTTTCCCGAAACTCCTTCACCAAACAAGACGAAGTAAATATACCTGAATTCCAATCAAGAACAACTGCGAAGATGAGAAACATAGAAGTAGATATCCTTGGTGTAGCAAAGCAGCTTAAATCATTCAATAAAGGCAAGGCCTCTGTTCCAGATTGTATTACCAGTCAGGTTCCTTTCAGAGTATGCTGATGCAATAGCTCCATATTTAGCAAATATATACAACCGCTCGCTCACAGAAAGTTTCGTACCTAGAGACTGGAAAATTGCTGAAGTCACACCAATACCCAAAAAGGGAAATAGGAGTAACCTGCTGAATTACAGGCGCATATCACTAACGTTGATTTGCAGTAGGGTTTTGGAACACGTACTGTGTTCGAACATTATGAAGTACCTCGAAGAAAACTATTTATTGACACACAGTCAGCACAGATTCAGGAAATGTCATTCTTGTGAAACACAATTAGCTCTTTATACTCATGAAGTAATGAGTGCTATCGACAGGGGATGTCAAATTGATTTAATATTTTTAGATTTCCAGAAGGCTTTCAACACTGTTCCTCACAAGGGTCTTCTAACCAAACTGCGTGCCTATGGAATATCGCCTCAGTTGTGCGATTGGATTTGTGATTTCCTGTCAGAAAGGTCACAGTTTGTAGTAATAGACAGAAAGTCATTGGATAAAACAGAAGTAATATCTGGCGTTCCCCAAGGAAGTGTTATAGGCCCTCTATTGTTCCTGATCTATATTAACGACATAGGAGACAATCTGAGTAGCCCTCTTAGATTACACAAGCCAACGAAAAATTTTTATTAAAAAAACTTTTTCTTTTACTTTGATAGCTGATCCTTATAGATTTTTATGAGCTGAATCCAAATCTAGCCTTAGTTTTTTTGTATCACCCATATTACATAGCATAAGAATCCTATGCTATACAGTAAATGCGGAGATTAATGAAACGCTTTGTTACAACAGAAGTATGGTTTGTATTTACAATAAGCTACTTAAAACAATGATGTGTGTTAATAGAGGTTTCACTTGTCAGCTGGAATTGGTTTGTGTATTCTTTCTCTTTTTTCTTTGAAGCTTCTTGTGTAGCTTTTTCTATGATGAGTCGCTTGCTGAACTTCTCAGTGAAGCGACCAACAGTAGTCCCCCATCATGTTGGTGTTCCAGCGGCCTTGGTAGCGTTTTTCCATCACTTGAATGTCCTGGTGAAAACACTCTCCTTGCTCCTCACCAACGTCTCCCATATTGTCCGGGAAGTAATCAAGGTGACTGTTCAAAAAGTGAACTTTCAGGCTCAATAAACATCCTAAAGTTTTAAACTTCTTTAACATTGTAACTCTAATAGAAACATATTCTGGGTTGTTTTGATGTTCTAAGAACTTTGTAACAACTTGCTTGAATGATACCCATGCTTCTTTCTTGTTTAAGGTCATTGTGGATTCAAAGTTAACATCAATTTTCTAACTTCAGGTCCAACAAAGATGCCTTCTTTTAGTTTAGCTTCTGCAAGGTGTGGAAACTTTTGGCAGAGATACTTAAAACATGGCCCATCTTTAGGCAAAGCCTTTACAAACTGTTTCATTAGGCCTAACTTTATACGTAGAGGTGGTAGGAGTATGTTTTTTGGGATCTACAGGGTTTTTGCATAGAATGTTCTTCTCACCAGATTTTAAAGACTCCCTCACAGGCCAGTTCTTCCTGCCCTGTGTTGATCCCTAACCCTACTGTCCCATTCACACAAGAAACATGGAAATTTGGCAAAGCCACCTTGAAGACCAAGGAGCATGCATGTTACTTTTAGATTGCCTCATATCATCCAACCATGAGCAGAACAGCCTATTTTATTTAGCACTATTTCTAGGTTTTCATAGCTTTCTTTCATATGTATAGAATGTCCAACAGGTATAGATGCATACATATTACCATTGTGTAATAAAACAGCCTTAAAACTAGTTTTGGATGAATCAATAAACAGCCTCCAGTCTTCCTTTTTGTATTCAGTACCTAACTCATTCATCAGACTGGGAATGTCTGAGCAGTACACTAACTCACCTTCTTGTTGAAAAAACTTGGAAAATTGCTGCTCTCTCTCTTTCTATACATGTATATGCTGGTTCCAACTGCCAATAAGTTTGTGGCTATAGCAACGGACCACGCACAGAAAACTCCAACTTATTACGATAGGACACTTTTATTAAGGTTCATGTAATTACAGAAAACACAAGAAAAAAAATGCAGAAATTCACGACACGTGTATCACTAAGTCAAGTCGTAGATGGGACTACCCTTGACTCTTGAGTCTCCACAGACCATATACTCTGCACTTTGCCGGTGATATTACTGGCGGTCGACTGTTGTCACAAGTTCTTTTCTTTTAATCTGTTGTCCAATGTACATGTCGGAAGCGGCCTTTCGGGATGTCAAATTTACCTAGACTGGGTTGTGCGTGCCTGCCGACTTTGCTGCGCTGGCACTGTAAACAAGCACCAGCCCAAGTACGACAATCCCCCTTCACACCTGGCCACACAAAGTGTTTTGTAACCAGGATGTGTCAGGTTATGTAAAGTTGTGAACACTTGACGACGCAGCGCAAGGGGAACAATAGGCCGGGCGGTGTCCATGGCTGTATCATGCCACAGTGGCCTGGCCGAGCCTGGTAGGTTGCACGAAACGATCTGAAGGGAAGTATCTCGGTGTCACTGTCCTGTAAGTGGGCAAATTCGTCGAAATTAATGGGGGACGAAATTGCAGTGATAGGTGATAGGTAGTCAGCCACCACATTTTCTGAACATCGAATGTAACGGATGTCTGTTGTGTATTTGCAAATTAAGTTCATTTTCCGGAACCTGCATGGGGGAGGAAAGTCAGCAGGAGCGTTACGGATAGCCTCCGTGAGGGGGCGATGGTCTGTGAAAATTGTTATAGTCCTTCCTTCGATGTCTGTGCAGAAATATTTTACAGCTTCATAAACTGCAAGCAATTCTCTGTCAAATGCTGACCATTTAAATTGAGCTGTAGATAGTTTTTTGGAAACAAACTGGAGTGGTTGTGTCGTGTCATTGACATGCTGTTGGAGGAATGCACCGATTGCAAAATCACTTGCATGCACTGTAATAGAGATGCAGGCATCTGGCAAAGAGGCTGTTGCCGACCTGCTGGCGGTTACAGGTCTTGGCCGCTAGATGGCTGCTGTTCCGTGTGCTGTCCATGATACGCACGCACCCGGCCTGTACTGCCCGACGGTGGAAGTATAATCACAGGATTACCAACCTCGGTGGTATTAGGCACTGTGCTGCGTGGAGGGAGGTGGCTTTGCCAAATAATGGTGTATGCCTGGTCTGCGAGCCATAGTTAATCCTCGAGTGATGCTGCGGTATGTGGAAGCAGATGTAACTGTAGTTCTTGCGGCAGCTTCACCAACCACAACGCCCAGAGCGCTAAGTTCAGCAAGATCTCGGTACCGACCTGCGCACGCAAGCGTCGCCACAGCTGTGAGGGTGTTCTGTAGCCTAAAGTCTCATCGTAAATTATTTTCTGAATCGTATCGGCTGGCAGACGAGAGAAGCGTTCGATGAGTAATGCACGAGCAGAGGCATATTTGTTGCTCTTGGGGTGGGTTCAGCAACAAGTCACTGATGAGATCAGGTTGATCGTGCAGGTGGTTCACTAAACACACAAAATGAGTGTTGTCGTCCGCAGTACCGTGTATGTCCAACATGTTGTCCACCAAGGTAAACCACGTCACTGGGTTGTCCGGTTGTAACGGCGGCAGCTTCGGAAAACGACCGGGGACCAGTGCTTGCGAGGCTGTAGGAAAGGAACGAAACGTACAAGGATTTTGCACGGTGTTCACTGGTGTGAACTGTGCCTCAGTGACGGGCGATGTATTGCGCTGAACGTCCGTTAGCTGTTTAGGCGAAACGTAGTATCCAGTCCTTGTAGGCTCTGGAGTCTGTACGGCCACACGACGAGCACGGCGTGGCAGGCGGGGAAGGATCAATCGCCGATGCAGCCGAAATCTCAAGCAGAGGCGTGAGATTGTGATTGAGCGCCGAGTGACGGGGCGGAACCAAGGCAGGTGCGTCGCCCGAGGTGTGCACGGGGCGGCAGGATGGATAGGTGTATAAATGGCCCGGTGCGGTTGGCGCGAGTGTCCCTTTGACTGGGGCGGAGGGGACACGTTAAATGGAGGGCCGCTCTGAGGAGCGGGCAGCCGTGCGTGTGGACCCCGTTACTGGACAGCTGCGTGGTCCATGTTGTGCAGTAGAAACTCGAGCGGGAGTTTCCGGGGTCTTGTGCTGGAGGAGCATTCTGTGGAACATAGAGTGCCATAGAAGGTGTCCGCGACGATGTGTACAGCACCCGGTGTGGTATGCCGGCAGAGGTTAGAGTCGTCCGGCCAAGCGAGACAAACACCGGAGATACGAACATTCCCGGTGTATTAGTAGCACACGGGGTAAAGCGTTGCGCTTCACAGTCAAATGTCCATTCTGCTGGAAAAACTGGAGGCTGCAACATTGTCTATTGGCACGAAACCGGTGATACACAGTGAGCTACTGCAATGTATTTTCACAACTCGGGGTCACCAATGTGTGTTTTTTGGCTATAGCGACGGACCATGCACAGAAAACTCCAACTTATTACGATAAGACACTTTTATTAAGGTTCGTATGATTACAGAAAACACAAGAAAAACAATGCAGATATTCACGACATGCGTATCACTCAGTCAAGTCGTAGACGAGACTACCAAAGACTCTCGAGTCTCCAAAGACCATTTACTCTGCAATTCGCCGGTGAAGTTACTGGTGGTTGACTGACGCCACAAGCTCTTTTCTTTTAATCTAGAGCCAAGCAATTCAGCTTTTTCTTTCGTTGTGCCCAGATCCCTAACCAAATTGTTAAGCTCAGTCTGAGTAAACAATTTGGGCTCTAGACTTTCTGTATTACAATGGAATTCATCATCATCTGGTTCATCTAAATCAGATTGTACATCAGAAAACACTTCTGTTGGAATAGAATTTAAAAAATTTCAGGAACTGGCAAATCTATACCATGCCCTCCTGGTCAGATGGTGGACGGAAGGCTAGGGTAGCTTATTACCTTCTTGTTTTTCGAATTATGGCCAGTAATATCAACACTGCAAAAGGAGCAATCGTCGGAATGATTTCTTGGCTCCCTCCGTATCATAGGAACAGCAAATCTAAAGGCTTTTTTCTCCTTTTTGGACCATTTTCTCGGATCTTCAACACACACTTAACATACCGTATGTGGTCTCAAAGATTTATCTTGATTACAAGTTTAGATCCAAAGTATGATAGTTAAACCTTTTTCACAAACTCTGTAATGCTTCTTCTTCTTTTGTGTTTTTTAATCACAAATTCGCCACAGATGTAACAAAAACTGTCAGCAGAGTTTTTACAATCACGATTACACATTGTACTGAGCACATGTACAGGAAACGGGAAAGTGAGGTTAGGTTGACAGTAAACAACACACCATCTGCTAACACAAAAATAGAATTGACCTTTTTTGCCAGCAGATGTTTTTCAGCAGTGCTACCAATGTCATCTACATTCATTACACCTCCTTTTTAAATTGTTTTAACTCTATAAAAGCTGTTAAATTCTTTAAAAATCGCTTAATTTAATAAATTTAACTGTAAAATATGAAGAAATGGTGGGTGATACATTATTTTAAGTATCATATTTGGATTACCCACCCTAAAAAAACGTAAGAATAGGTATTTTCAGCAAAAAAGTTTTTCCATCATTGGCCTGTGTTATTTGCAGATGATGCTGTCATTTACTGTTGTGTTAAGTCATCAGATGACCAAAATGAATTGCAAAATGATTTAGATAGGATATCTGGGTGGTGCAAAAAGTGGCACTGACCCTGAATAAAGAAAAGTACACGAGTACTAAAAGAAATCTGCTAAATTTCGATTATGTGATAAGTCACACAAATCTGAAGGCTGTAAAGTCAACTAAATACTTGGGATTACAATTACAAATAATCTAAATTGGAACGATCACATAGATAACGTTGTGGGTAGAGCAAATCAAAGACTGCGATTCATTGGCAGAACACTTATAAGGTGCAACAGATCTACTGAAGAGACTGCTTACACCACACTTGTCCACCCTATACTGGAGTATAGCTGTGTGGTGTGGGATCCGCATCAGGTGGGACTGACGGATGACATTGAAAAAGTTCAAAGAAGGGTGGCTCATTTTTTTTTTGCATTATCACAAAATAGGGGAGATAGTGCCACAGACATGATAACGTGAGTTGCAGTGGCAATGATTAAAACAAAGGTGTTTTTCGTTAACAACAGGATATTCTCATGAAATTTCAACCACCAGTTTTCTCTTCCAATTGCAAAAACATTATGTTGGCACCCACCTACATAGGGAGAAATGATCTTCACGAAAAAAATACGAGAAATTAGGGCTTGCACAGAAAAATTTAACTGTTCATTTAAATATGAGAAATTAGGGCTTGCACAGAAAAATTTAACTGTTCATTTTCCCCGCGCACTGTTCAAGAGTGGAACGGTAGAGAGACAGCTTGAAGGTGGTTCATTGAGTGCTCTGCCAGGCACTTAATTGTGAATAGCAGAGTAATCACATAGATGTAGAATAAAGTAAATTAGATAAAGGAAGAAATGCCTTAGGGTCTGAGCTTGGGAATAATCTGCCCAGTACATAAGAAAGGTGATAGGGCAATGCTGTGGTCTTATTCTCTTAGGTATAATGTATAAAAGCAAAACGAGGATATTGGAATGTAGTCGAATAAAGTCGGGTGATGCTGAAATTAGATTCGGAAATGAGACAGTTAAAGTAGTAAAGGAGTTTTGCTATTTGGGGAGCAAAATAGCTGATGATGGTCGAAGTAGAGAGGATATAAAATGTAGACTGGCAATGGCAAGGAAAATGTTTTGAGGAAGAGAAATTTGTTAACACCGAGCATAGATTTAAGTGTCAGGAAGTCGTTTCTGAAAGTATTTGTTTGGAGTGTAGCCATGTATGGAAGTGAAACGTGGACGATAAATAGTTTAGACAAAAAGAGGATAGAAGCTTTCGAAACGTGGTGCTACAGAAGAATGCTGAAGGTCAGATGGGTAGAGCACATAACTAATGAGGAGGTATTGAACAGAATTGGGGAGAAGAGAAATTTGTGGCACAACTTGACTAGAAGAAGGGATCGACTGGGAGGACATATTCTGAGGCATCAAGGGATCACCAATTTAGTACTGGGGGGCAGCGCGGAGGGTAAAAATCATAGAGGGAGACCAAGAGATGAGTACACTAAACAGATTCAGCAGGATGTAGGTTGCAGTAGGTACTGGGAGATGAAGAAGCTTGCACAGGATAAGAGTAGCTTGGAGAGCTGCATCAAACCAGTCTCTGGACTGAAGACCACCACCACAACAACAACAACAACACCAACAACAACAACAACAACAACAACAGTAAGATTTCAGCCTCTCGACTAGTATACTTGGTGGAAATAACACTAGGGGATCATTGGGCTGGATTTAGGAGAAATAAGTCCACAGTGGACCAGATATTTTTATTGAGACAAGTGATAGAGAAATGTTACAAATATGACAAGCAACTGCATTTGATTTTAAACAAGCATACAATAGCCTAGACAGGAATAAGATTCTCCAAAGTATGAAAGATATTAGATTGCTGCTAAAATTAGTGAGTCTGATGGAAATGATAGTGAGAGCAACAATTTGGAAGGTCAAAATAGAGCAAGAGTTGTCACGAGATTTCTATGTAGGAAGGGGTCTGTGGCAGGAAGATGTGGCCTCAGCACTAATATTTAACTAAGCACTAGAGAAGGTAATCAAATCCAGGGGCAGTAATATTTAATTGTCAGGTCCAGATGGTTGCATACACTTATGATGCAGCATGGAAGTTAGGAAAGGAATTGATAAAGCGAAAAAAACAAAGTCTATGATGAAAGGATATGTTGGTGGGGATAGAGAAGAGACTTCAGTAAAAATAAATGGGAAAGAGTACCAACGAGAGGAAAAATTTAAATATGTAGGTTCGATAATTACAGAAGATAAACAGTACAGTAGCAGAAATTCAAGAAAGGACAGCATGTTGGAAACCAATGTTGTTATTCCTTGCAGAATATATTCAAGTCCAGAAACATTAGTGGGAATAAAAAAACCAAATGACTATATTAAGACCTATAGGCTGGGTGATGACTACAAAGGAAGAAGGTGGTTATTGTCATGGGAAAGGAAGGTTTTGAGAAAAATTTTTGGGGCAGTGAGAGGGGAAGAAAGACGGAAAGTAAGGGTAAAAATCAGTACTACAGACACTTTTTGGACATATTAATAATATAATTAAAATCAAGCAAGAAAGAAAGAAAGAATAAGATGGGCTGGTCATGTACGGAGAATGCCAGAAACTCAAAATATTAAGGAAGTATTTATAAGAAAGTCCCAGGGGAGAAGGAGAAGAGGAAGACGCAGGGAAAGGTGTCTTGAAGATGTGGAGGAGGATTTGAAAGGAATGGACAGAGAAGAATGGGGGCAGGTGACAAAGAAGGCAAATGTTCTATGAGGACGGTAGTGCCAAGCAGTAAGTACCTTTTGTGATGACTGACATCTGTATGTCTCTTGTGACAAACTACACAATTGTTTGGGCTATATTTGGTTTGTTATTTGGACTCTTGCTTGGATTTGGATTGTGATAGATTTTCTTCTCATGAATTGTCTGTTTCCAGGTTTATGATGCCACAATTATATCATGCGCTTATACTGAGTTTCATATGGAAATAAATGCTGAATGCTGATGCAAAAGATTTCCCCACCAGTATCTGTGCCTTTGAACTGTTGCATTGATAAAAGAATGCCTGAAGCAATACGAGTCCAAGCCATTCATATAAATCAATGTAAATCTCATTATCATTTCCTCTTTGCAATACCAATTTACAAACTACATTTCCTTCACATCAGTCACTGTTTTCAGTATTTATTTAACACAGTGATTGTTGAATGCATAGTGATGGATGTTTCACTGCTAAGCCTGGTTAGTCCACAGAGTCAGGTGTGAGGCTCCACCGTGGCCACCTGTGGGCACATGGCATCAGGTATAAGGCACTTCTGTGGCTGCTGGTGACTTCATGGCGGTCAATATGTTAATTTCTACTTCTCCTGTGTTCACATCAATCTTTTTGTGTGTATTAAGATCTGATTGTATTTTCTGCCACCCTAACTTATATTTTGCATGCTTCTCTGTAGGTAACTGTCTAAACAGGTTTGAAGCAAAGCCACAGCTGTTTCCTTTCTATAGCCTCTCTAGCTGAGATTGTTTTTTCCTTAATGACTTTGATGAGATCCTTCATTTTTTGCCTTTTTTTCTCATTTCCCAGCTCATTATTAATACAACTGTGGAGCAATGTTACTTACGAGGACATTTCGACTGTAACAGGATGCTGTAAAAAAATAGAAGAGAACTGACTTTTGCAGCATCACATTTCAATTGTTTTTACATAAACCATAATGCTTGCCATACATATTTACTGAATTATCAAACTCTTGCCCATGTATATTCTCAATATTTAATTCAAATTCTGGTAAGAGTATATTCAGAAGCTAGCTACCTACTGTCTGAAACTTGATAAAAACCAAGAAAAAATTCTTAAACTGAGACTTCAGAATTTTCAATACTTGCAGCTGTGAATACAGACACGCGACCGCTCAGTCCAATTGTTGTCTGGCAAGCAAATAAGGGACACAGGAAAATTTTCTGCCTTTAACAGATTCTTTGATTTATGATCAGTTATTAACATAGACATAATTTAATTTTGGAAATGTCTTACACGATGAGACATGTCTTTCACGGCAGCCTGGGACCTCTTGCCTCTGATATGCTGTGAAATAATGAGGTCAAATCTACTAATATTCCTGTCATTTACTTCATCAAATTTACAACTGCTACTTATGAGAATTGTTATCTGTGGCTCAGAAGATGGTAAAGAATGCATTCTGCCAGAGAACGAGGTGCTGGGCAAGACTACACAACCTTTGTAGCTGCAGCAGGGATCTCTCACTTATTGCGGGTCAGCAGGCCAGCTATGGTCCACACTGGACAACCCCAAGCTCTGTTTAAAGGAGTATAAAATAGTGAGACCCTATGGAAGATGCAAGGCTGGTTTCAGGTTGCATGGGGTCAATAGCAGTGGTGACCGTGGGTGGCCTATTAGCAATATGCACTCACAGCATATCTATAGTTGTTACTGCAGAATACTTCCATGGTAATTTAGAGCAGCCGACAGACCCCTGAATGAAATTTTCAGTTATTTATGAGAAATATGCATGCATTATTCTGTTAGCTGTCAGAAAAGCAGAAACAGTAATTTGTGGATAGTTCACTACAGACTTCTTAAAAGGACAGACAGGAAAAATGAACTGGAATCATTATCTGAGTGTTTCAATCTTGTGTACAGCAAGCTGGCGATTGATAACATGTTTATAGACAGTGTTCAGTCTGAAACAATTCAGTGGGTAACCAACTGTTAATGGACTCTCTGATCATGATGCACAATTAATGGAACTAAACACTATAGCACTTTACAGTCCTTAGGCGGTTCATACAAAGCAGTGAGGCTTATTAATGAGAATAGTGTACAATGTTTTAAGAGTGAGTTAAAAGTGGTGACATGAGGTGAGGTATATATAGAAAGATATGCCAATGTCAAATGTAGTTTACTCCACAGTAAATTTGTATTGTAGTTTAAAGTTTATTGAGAACATCCATTAACAAAAAACTGAAGCCATGGATAATCAAGGGAATTAAAATCTTGTGTAAGATGAAGAGAGAAATATACACAAAGGCCAGAATAAGTAAAGATCTGACATTACTTGAATATTACAAAAAAATACAGTAATATTTTAAGGAAAGTCATTAAAATGTCAAGAAGTCTGTACATCCTGATAGAAATTGATAATGCATATAATAAGATTAAAACTATATGGGATGTTGTCAAATGGGAGACAGGACAGCCAGCCAATGTAGACGATATCATAACAATTAAACTAAAGGACAGTATTGTGATTCATAATTCTCAAATTGCAGGTACTTTTAACAGTAGCTTTCTAAATGTGGCACAAAAAAGGATTAAATGGTTCATTTGAAGAAGCAAGAGAATACAGTCATTAAAAATCAAACAATGGAAACGCCATGTTGGAATATCAACAATATAAGAGAAATAGGTTGCTACCTACCATAAAGATGGCATGTTATGTTGCAGACACTTACATAAAAGCTTTTGTCCACTGCCTTCATCAGAAAAAGGAAGAGAAATACACACCATTCATTCACACAAGCAAGCACACCTCACACACTGTCCAGAATGTCATGTCATTCAGATCCAAGCTGCTGGAGCTGGCGGTCGAGTGTAC
Organism: Schistocerca americana; assembly: GCF_021461395.2. Taxonomy (NCBI): domain Eukaryota; kingdom Metazoa; phylum Arthropoda; class Insecta; order Orthoptera; family Acrididae; genus Schistocerca; species Schistocerca americana. Next base: position 127,347,471 of record NC_060123.1, on the reverse strand, counting down.
TTGCTTGTGTGAATGAATGATGAATGATTCTTTCTTTTTTTCTGGTGACGGCTGAAAGCTTATGTGTGTCTTAATTGTATGAACTTGCAGTATGCTCCAGGTGAAAAATGGGTCCCCAACTTGTTTTATAATAGAAATAAATGGTTGTAGGTTCGTCATGTTGTATTGGGAAATACCTTTTTTTTATTTCTCCAAGGTGACTAGTTTTGGACAACTGTGCCTATTTGCAAACCATCAGTATCATAAGTGTCACAGTACAGGTGATAGCCTATGTACAAAAACTGCCCCTGCAGTGACACAACTGCAACTTATGCTGGAGCTAAGGCCATTTATTCCTTTTAATTGTGTGTCTGCAATTTAAAGTGTAATCTTTAGGGTAAGTAGCAATCCATCTTTTCCTACATTGTTAATTATTAAAAATGTCATTCTACAAAACTTTAACCAATTAGAAGTATTGCCACCATTCTTCAGTAAAATTAACAGAATTGGAAAAACCCTAAAAAACAAAAGCTCGTACATAAGTGATGGAATTTCAAATAGAATTATGAAAAAACTTCTAAGTTAAATAGTAATGTCCTTACTGATCAGGGACCAATGACCGTAGCAGTCTGGTCCCTTTAATCCCCCAAACCAACCAACCTTACTGATCTATCATTGGTATAGAGAATTCTTCCACATGGATTAAAATAAGTAACACATTTTTTAAAAAATATTTGAAAAGTAAAATATTTAAGAGTAGGTTCACATTTAAGTGGAAACAATTTGCTCAGCATATCACTGTTTGGATTCCAGAAGGGTTGCTTGACTGAGAATGCCATTTAGACATCTTCTCATCAAATATTACAAGCCGTAAGTAATAAAATATCACCAGTTCAATGTTTTTGTGGTCCTTCCATAGCATTTAATTGTGTGAATCATACTACGCTCTTAAAAAAACTCAAGTTTTATGGAATTGACTACCTTACACACAACTGTTTTGAATTGCTGGTAAGCTGATAGCCCCAAAAAACACCTGGCATGGTTAAGACAAAAATATGATGTTAACACCCATCATGAATACATATCCTGTAAACTGACTCAGTCCATGATAAAAGAATCATTCAAATGATCTATGGAACATACAACTAACATATTATTTTACTGACAGAAAATACAGGGTGTATAAAAAAGAATCATCTGATTTGGCACGTCTATGTTTCTGAAACTACTAAACATCTACAATGAATTTTGTTTTTTGATGAACGGGGAACTCAGAAAGTTTTTTTTTTTTTTCCCCCCAAAGCTTTTAATAGGTGTTAAATATGCCCCCCCCCCCCTCCCACTCCCACTTGAGGTACGTGGATACATGGCATACATCAAAGCGGTATTCAACTTGTCCCGAGCATGTCTTGAGTTACTGCTGCTGTTACGTGATTATTTATTGTTGTTGTCAACAGAGACACATAAACAGTGTTTTATAAACCCCCACTAGAAATAATCACATGCAGTCAGGTCGGGTGAACTTTGAGGTCGGTAATGTAAGGCTCAATCACTTGGTCCAGTGTAAACGATGCATCAGTCAGTAAGCCTTTGATTTAAAAATTCCTGCACTTCTGGATGACAGTGTGGCGGTGCCCTACGTAAAACTCAAGAGATTGCTCTTTCCAACACTATGTTGTTATGAAAAGAAAAGTTGCTACTCACCATACAGCGGAGATGCTGAGTCAAGGATAGGCACAACAAAAACACATCAAAATACAAGCTTTCCGTCATCAAGGTCACTGTCAAAAATAGACGACAGACACACACTCATGAACACAAATGCAAAAGCAGCTTATATTGTGACAGTCTTTTCGATGTGCCTATCTGCGACTCAGCATCTCCACTATATGGTGAGTAGCAACTTTCCTTTTCATAACATTGTTACATTCCTTCCTGGATTTTCCGTTGTCTGATTTTCAACAGTATAATAGTTATGATTTTTTTTAAATCAGAAGATTTTTTTTTTGATACACCCTGTATTTAAAGGTAACATCTAATAATACTGTAAGTAACTGTTTTTGATGCTATCTGATGCTATGCATTTAAGTCATGTGACTTAGTGCTCTCATAAAGAATTTGCTTTACGCCACATGCAATACCATTTTCTGCTGCAATTCTCCAGATCCCTTCCTGAATTCAATGTTTACATTATAAAGACACATGCTGGACATGCTTCTACATGGGTTGGACAAAATATGGAAGCACCAAAAACATAACACATTACCATGTCTAATATGGCGAAGGAAAACGATTGGCATTCAAAACAGCTTCCAGTCATCTTGGAATGTATAAATACAGAACCTGCATGGTTATTAAGGGAATCTTGTACCATTCCTCCTGCAAAATGGGTCAAGTTCAGGTATTGGTGATGAAGGTGAATAAGCGATAGGACATACAACTCTCCCGGGTAGACCACAAAGGCTCAATAATATTGAGATCTGGTGACTATAGTGGCCAGGGGAAATGCAACAATTCATACTTGTGCTCAGAAAGCCAGTCATGGACAATGAGTTGTGTGAACAGGGATCCTGTCAACTTGAAAGTCAGCATTACCATTGGCGAACAGACATTGTACCACGGGATAGACATGATCAGCCAAAACGGTCACATAATCCTTGGCAGTAATGTGATCTTGCAGAGTAATCATGGAATACCATTTTATGGCTACCCAAATCATCATTGAACTCCCAAGTTTCACTCTTGAGACATAAGCTTGGCCAGAAGTTTGAAACGGTGTGAAAGAAGGCTCATCTGACCCAGTGGCTAGTTAGTTAGTTGGTTGTGTGTTCCATTGATCAATCGCACGGTATATTACAATACAGAGTTAAAGATTAATATTTATATTATTTACCCAATTCCCTTAAATGGCCCAAAATGCATAGACTATATTTATTTATTTATTCCTATTCAAGAATTCATCTATGGTATAGGAGTTGTCAAGGAGATATGATTTCAATTTATTTATTGAAGCTCTTACTGCTGTCTGTCGGACATTTTATTTCATCAAGTAACTTGTTGAAAATTTTTATAGAAGCATGTTTTACCCCTTTCTGTGCCAAAGATAGGTTGAGCAAAGGATAGTGTAAGTCTTTCTTTTTTCTGGTATTATAATCATGAATGTCATTGTTGTTTTTAAACTGGTCCATGTTGCTGAGAACAAATTTCATTAGTGAGTAGATGTATTGTGAGGCTACTGTAAGAATTCCCAATCTTTTAAAAAGATGCCTACAAGATGTGTGACTATGAACCCCACACATTATTCTAACCACTTTCTTTTGAGCAGTGAATACCTTTTTGTCTAAATGTTGAGTTACCCCAAAATATTATTCCCTATGACATCAGAGAGTGAAAGTATGCAAAGTATGTTAGCTTACTGATTTCTATATCCTCACAATTGGCAATTATTCTGATCACAAAAGTTGATGAACCTAGTTGCTTTAGGAGAGCCAAAATATGAATTTTCCAATTAAGATTCTCATGTATATGTACACCCAAAAACTTAGTATGCTCTACCCTGACTAGTGACTTCTGTTGATGTGTTATATTTATTGAAGGGACTGTACTTTTTGCAGCAGAAAATTGGATGTACTGTATTTTTTCAAAGTTTAGAGCAAGCCCATTTGCAGAAAACCAATTAATGACTTTTCCAAAGACCTTATTTGTACCATTTTCAATTGGACTTTCTTTTACTGGGTTAATAATGATGCCTGTATCATCAGCAAACAGTGTCAGTTCAGCTTCCTGTTTCAGATAGGAAGGGAGGTCGTTCACACATATCAAGAACAGAAGGGGAGCCATGATTGAACCCTGTGGAACACCTAATGTAATTTCACCCCAGTTAGATGACGTGGCAAACTTATTTAAATCACTTGACCCATATAAGGAAATTTTTTGCTTCCTGTTCTGTAGGTATGACTTAAACCACTCATATGCTATTCCATTTATACCATAGAATTGTAATTTCCATAACATAATGTCATGGTTCATACAATCAAATGCTTTGGCCAAGTCACAGAAAATTGTTATTGGTGACATTTTGCTATTTAAAGACTCTATTATGTGAACAGTGAAATTGTATATTGCTGTCTCAGTGGAACAGCATTTCTGAAATCCCAACTGTGATTCACTAAGTATCCCATTACTGTTGAGATGGCTAACCACTCTTGAGTACATTACTTTGTCAAAGATTTTTGAGAATGCTGTAAGCAAGGATACTGGCCGATAATTATTGACATCTGTGGTGTCCCCCTTTTTGTAAAGAGGCCTGACAATGGCATATTTTAACCTGTCTGGGAAAATACCTTGAGTTAGTGATGCATTACGTATGTGACTCAGAACATCAGCTGTAATTGCTCCACACTGTTTTAATACCTTATTAGAGATGTCATCTACTCCAACAGAACATTTATTTTTCAGAGATTTAATAATTTTACTTATTTCACAAGAGGTTTTTAGGTGAAACTTAATCTGACTAAATTGCTCCATGATGCAGGTTTTATGGCTTTGGCACCATACTTTCCTGTTAAGGACTTTTGCATCACTGATGAGTAGTTTTACAATTCCAGCTCACCCTGTGATTTCCAGCTTGTGGAACTCCCGTCATGTTTTGGTGCTGACAGGGTTTGCAAGTGCAACATTTAATTTTGCAGTGACTTTTGTAGCTGTCATCCTCATTTTTTTGTCACAATCCTCTTAAATGACCACCTGTCATGAAAACCCAACAAGCACTGTTGTCCACATTGACACTTAGCACATGATGTTTTTCCTGGCTTATCCGTATGCGGTGCCTCTTGAAACACCGAACACCTCTTACAACAATGGATATTAAGTGGAAAATTATGACGACTTAGATAAAATCTGTTACCAGTTTCTTAGACATAGAGTGTAAACAGATCTACATTAATACACTAGTGGGCACAGTCTTCTAAACAGAAACATTATGTTAAACAGCATCACAGATGAGGGTTAGGAATCTTTCACACTGGCCTAAAAACAGAAATTGAAAAAGTTATCTAATATAATTATTGGGATTCTCTATCTGGTGTGGTCCACATAGACTTCTCAGTCTGTGGTCAACAGGGGACAGTAGTAAGACTATCGCCTTGCATCCAAGAAGACAGTGGTTCAAATGTCAACTGACCATCCAGATTTAGGTTTTCTGTGGTTTCCCTAGATTTCGTAAGGAAAATCCCAGGATGATTACTTTGAAGAGGATATGGCCAATCTCCTTTTCTTCCTGTCCAATCTGATCAAGTGCCCTTCCTGTATTTACCTGTCACTTTTGGGACATCAAACAGCAATGTTCCTTCTTTCCTTTCTTCCTTGCTCAATAGCTGGTCCTGTGAATCACATTCGAAGTGCAACATGTTGCCAGAAACAGAAATGCATTTTACTAGAACTTGAAGTGTATTTCTTGTGTGACTCGGAAAGGTGCTCAAAAGTTTGTTTGGCACAACTGACAAATTTCGTAAAACAACTTCCGATATAGTGCATATGGACTTCTATTTATGTACATCACTACCCGACATAAAAGCATATTCTGAATGCCGTACCTTATTGATGTAGTCGATTAACACTGAAAGTGCTTGATGGTTGCAATGTGTCCAGCAAAAATTTGTGCCAGATGTGGGATTTACACATGGATCTCCAGCTTTTCACAACTGCTTGCCTTTACTAATAAGACCATCCAAGCACACTTCCCTGATCAACTCCAATTCTCAGTGTCATATTTCTTTGCTTCCAGTAACTCCGAATGAATGCTCAGCTCTCCAATACTTTAGAAATAGCACAATAAAGGAAATGGTTGGTAACAGGACAGGGTGTACTGCTGTTAAAGTGAACTTAATGTTCAAATTGAAGAATACTTCACATAAATTCAAAGAAAAGTTGAGGCAGACACATGGGATATCAAAACTGGAGTCAGACATTATGTTGCTCAAAAATGAAACAAAATTTTTGGAGCATTACCTACTGGTGCCTTGATACACTGAAACTGACCATGTGGTGCTGATGCTCTTACTACTATTTTCACTAAGAAGGCAGAGCGAGGTAACAAGTTTTCCAGGTTTTTACCATTGTTTGAGATAATGTCACACAGGCACTAACTAGTATAGACTACTTCAAAACTGATTATAAATGATTACACCTCACATTAAAAAGTAGGATATGACATACTATAAACTTATAACATTTAGAACCAGGACGGGACAAAATTTTATGACACATTATATAGTGTTATGCCATAGAGCCTAGAACATCAAATAAGGAAGAGTCGGAGCTTCCTAGAACTTCTCACATACAGCCTAAAGAGAAACATCTGCTAGGCACATTGAACATCAACACTTTATAAAGACTGGTAAACGTAAACAATTAACAGATGTGTTAAACAGACACAACATACTCATACTAGCACCTCAGGAAACCACATATGGTGATGAGAACGCATTGGAATCAGAGGGCTACAGGACCTATAAAGGAAAACCGACCCTAAAGAAGAAACACAAAGTCACTTTGTTTGGAACAGCTTTCATGATCAAACGGAAACCATAACAAATTTTGGGATTACAGAAGTATCCGATTCCACCTGTCTGCTTTGACCCATGACATCACCAATATGGCAGAAACGACCATTCACCATGACTTCAATATGGCTCCTATGACGCCATTAAGTAAACATGACAGCAAACACAAAAATAGATCGAAAAACCAACACACGTGTCTTCCTCCAAAAATATAATCAAACTAATGGGACAAGCGTGGGAAATTGGGTTTTTTTGGGTGGGGACAAACTAAATACAAACACATATAAGCACACACCACCATCCCAAACCACACAAAACAACAACCTAAATCGACAACACAAAATTCCCAAATTCTAGTACACTCTCAATATCCTCACGCATCGGTCACTTCACTTCACCTATATAGATCAACTGCAATTGTTGATACCACAGTATAGAACTCCAAAAATTACACCACCACCGCAACTACTGGTACCACAAAACCAAAACCTAAACAAACAAAATTGGAATTGACCACTTCCCTTGACCTACATAGGTCAACAGCAGCTCACGATACCAAAACACACATAGCTACAATGATGCAATGGAATTGGTCACTTTCCTTCACCTATAGAGGTCAACAGCAGCTCATGATACGAAACCACACATAGCTATCACAAAAGAGTTCGGGCAGTACACACAAGGTCAGACACCACAATCTCACACTCGCAGTCACACACACACACACACACACACACACACAAACAAACAAAAACAAAAAAAAAAAACCACAACCAAAACAAACTCCCAACCCACACACAACCTACCATCCCCTCCCCCCAAAATCAAAGATCCATCAACAAATAAAAACCAAAAAATAAACAAATCTCAATCACACACTACAACTCAAAAACAACTGCAACAAAACAGATCTACCTCCACAAACATTATCAACGACTACACCCCCCCCCCCCACCCCCACCCCTCCCCCGGCTTGAGCCACAGCCCCTCACCCTCACAACATATCCTTAACCAACCACCTTCAGCCTATACATTTTACTACTAGCCCTTAAAAAATGTGATAATGCTCTTCCGACTGAATGTTAGAACAGCTCCTCTTCCCCCTCCCAATAACTGACCTAACTGCCCCCAAACCCCCTCTATCATATTTGTACATGCCCCAGGCTCATAATTCTTGAATTCTAAACTATAGTCAACAACTAAATGATTATACCTCATCTGGCCCAACCCCCTGTAAGATGAAAAGGCATTGGAAACTATTGTGTTACCCTCCTCTATAAACTCCTCAATTAATCCCACCAATTCCCTTTTCTTGTGCCCCTCCAAAACCCTAAAAATACACTCTGAAAAACAACCCCCAGATACAACAGGCCCCCCACACCCATACCGAGCGAGGTGGCGCAGTGGTTAGCACACTGGACTCGCATTTGGGAGGACGACGGTTCAATCCCGTCTCCGGCCATCCTGATTTAGGTTTTCCGTGATTTCCCTACATCACTCCAGGCAAATGCCGGGATGGTTCCTCTGAAAGGGCACGGCCGGCTTCCTTCCCCATCCTTCCCTAATCCGATGAGACCGATGACCATGCTGTCTGGTCTCCTTCCCCAAACAACCAACCAACCACACCCATAAACCAACGGGAGACTTACCCCTCCCATACTCCCTCTTCCCAAGCTGTGACTTGTCAACCTCCACCACCACCCCACGCCCACCCAACTTACTGCTGTACTTAATATGTTCAGAACAAACTTCCCTACAAAACGAAAACCAGTCAAAAACCGTCCTCTCACTCACACCAGTCTCATGTGCACAAAAACTATGGGAGGATCTATAACAAAAACAATACATCATCAACACTATCTCTGTCATGCCCAACCTAGACCTCTTGAACCAGGTATTACACCTTATGGAGCATGGCACCACCACATGTAGCAGTCCCTGGTCTGAGACGCCGGAACTCTGGCCAACCGCATGTTCTGGCAACACATACCGCACTTCACCACTTCAGCCAACAGCCCGAATAATTGTAAGAATTTTATCTGGGACAACATATTGTCCCCCATTTCCACCCGCAAACAAGCACTATTATATTTATCCATCATATCCATACCTGTCAAAAGCAGCCACAAATTAAACAACTCATCACGTGACATCCAGCAAACAGCTCTACAATAACTTAGACACAACAAAAACTTAATTCTTAACTCAATGAAACAAATTTCTGTCAAAGAACAGTCACAAACAACATCTGAATAGATTAAGCAACAACACCAAAATAAACCCAAAACATCATCACATAACATGTAAACCTTAAACACACCACTGACCGCAACAAAATGACATCTACCAACACAACACACTCAAACTAAACTCCACGCTGTTGTGACGTCACACCACAACACACTTAAGTGACAGGTCAAAGCTGACAGGTGGGATCGGACGCCTCCATTGACCCCAATTTTTGCGTCCCCATCAGAGCAAATATATCTCATTTACATCAGCAAACAAGGGCTATACCATCAGAAATGCACCTGCATATACCAACAGCAACAACAGAAAAAATTAAAAATACCAAAGCACTAAGTAAAACTACTCGTAGGAGACTTCAACGCACAGATCAGCAGAGAAGAGAAATACTAGGCAATAGTAGGAAATTTTCCTACACACAATCATACCAATAACGATCAAGAAAGGCTCATCAACTTCTGCAGGCAATTTGACTTAATGTCAACCTTTTTCAGGAAATTACCACAGAGAAAGAAGAGCTGGTCCCTCCTAATGCACATTTAGGCTCATATAAACTGGATCATATGGCAACAACCAAACAGAACCATAGAGAAATCATGAACATATGGGTCAGAAGTCTAGGCACAGATTCAGACTACTTTCAACAGAAATCAAAGCCAATTTTCAATCTAGAAGACCAAACCCCAAAATTAAAAAAGTCCATAGAAATGACACAAAATTTTTGTCAGAGAACAGGAAGGAATTCATTAAAAAGCTTCACACAAAGAAGACGAGAAACTGGAATGGAATCAGAGAAGCAATTATAGAAATGGTGACAGAACTAGAACAACCACAGAGAAGAAGGAAACATAGGTGGTGGACTAAGAAATGTAACAAAGCAATAGAGCATAGACTAACTGCTTGGAAACAATGGAACACCTGCAAAAAGGAAAGAAACTGGAACACATTCATTGAGATCAGAAAACAGACCGCAAAAATTATTTGAACAGGGAAACAGAAATATGATGACAAAATTACAGGAAATAGATACAAATTTCAGACAGTACAACACTAGGGACTTCTACAAAGTTTTCAAAGAAGAAATAACAGGTTACAAGCCAATGAGCTTACACTTCAAAGATTCAACAGGCAAACTGATTACCAACGATGAAGACAATTGTGAGTCACTAGCAAAATATTTTAAAAATCTTCTAAGCTGTGAGGAACCAACACAATGACTAATTTTCAGTCAGCCTCAAAAGGAAAACCCACCTTCAGAACCACCATCACTGCATCAAACTGAACAATACATTGGCCAGCTGAAAAACAACAGTGGGGCAGGTGAAGATGGGATATTAGCTGAGGTGTGGAAACTGGAAGGGAAGCAGGCAGCTGAAACCACTTACGAGGTTATTAAAGATTTCTGGGAGAAAAGAAGTACCGAATGACTGCAAACAAGCCATAATCCATCTGCTACATGAAAAGGGTGACAGGACAGACACCAACAATTACTGACACATACCTCTACTTCCAGTCACCTACAAAATTTAGTTCAGAGCACTACGGAATAAGATAGAATATAAGCAGAACACACAACTGGCAAGTACTAAGTAGAGTTCAGAAAAAAAAAGATCGTGCCTAGCACAAATTTTTAACTTGAAAAATACCCTCAGGATCAGAACAATGTTAAATCTTAATACAGTTTTCCTTTTGAGGCTGACTGAAAATTAGTCATTGTGTTGGTTCCTCACAGTTTAGTAGATTTTTAAAGTATTTTGCTAGTAACTCAAAATTGAATGATTTCAAGAAAGCATACAGTTCTGTAGAATGATAGACACACAGACAGTGTTCCTAACAATTAGTCGAACAGACACTCACAGACACAACTTCAAAAATTAAATTTCTAGGAGAAGTTTCTGAACCCTTTAGAAGTAACACAGGTGTTCGACAGGGTGATGGGCTCTCATAGATTATCTTCAGTCTTGTATTAGACTAGGTCATGAGGAGTGGGATAAGGAACTATAAGACAAAAACATCGAAAGAATCCATCTAGGACAAGGAAGAGGAAGATTTGAGGTGAAACGTCTCATGTTTGCAGTAATTTCTAAGGACAAAACAAATGCAAAGATAACGATAGAAACACTTCACAAAACTGCAGCGAAAACCGGATTACTAATATCATATGAGAAAATAGAATAAATTGGAGATAAACACACAGAGAAAAATATATACAAACTCAACACAGAAATGCCAAAAGAGTTGATAAGTTTAAGTATTTGGGAGAATGGATACAATAAAATGGGTTAGGTAAAATCACGGGTAAGGAAAGATTGAAGAAAATGGAATTAGCATACAAACTCACCCAAAACCGATATAATAAAAGATCCCTACCATTCTGGGAAAAAGATTAAATACAACCCAATAGTAACGGAAACAGAAGCACTTTACAGATCTGAATGCCTGAAAAGCCCATAAGACCCAACAGTAGCGACCGGCTGCCGTGCCATCCTCAGCCCACAAGTGTCTTCGGGTGGGGATATGGTGGGACATGTGGTCAACACAGCACTCTCCTGGCTGTACGTCAGTTTACTAGACTGGAGCCGCTATTTCTCAATCAAGTAGCTCCTCAGTTTGCCTCACAAGGCCTGAGTGCACCCCACTTGCCAACAGTGTTCAGCAGACCGAATGGTCACCCATCCAAGTGCTAGCCCAGCCCGACAGTGCTTAACTTCAGTGATCTGATGGGAATCGGTGTTACAACTGCGGCAAGGTCATTGGCATCTGAATGCTTAACACTGAATAAAAGAGGTGAACAAGAAGAACTGGAAAAGAAAGAAAGGAAAATACTCAGAAAACTTTTAGGACCACAAAAGGTCAATGATAACAACTGGGCGGAGAGGAGAAATGAATATCTATATGGAAACAATGACAGACACAAGAAGAAAGAGGAGATTGAAATGTTATGGTCATATGTACAGAATGAATGTCAACAGGCTAATGAAGAAAGTTTTTAACTTCATTTCCAAATCAAAAAACACCACAGGATGGCTGGAAGAGACAAGAAAGGACTTGAGAAAACTTAACTTGGCACGAAAGACCATACAACCCAGGGAAAGTTTCAAGGTACTGATCAAAACTGCATTTCCTGCCCAACAACGAAGTTAACAATCTCAGAGGATGATGTCAAATGAATAGAAGCAACCCATCAGCCAATGGATGAAGTTCTGGTAAGATAAAAAGAAAAAGACTGTACCTTTGTCTTGGGTCCTAAGCAATCTACAACTGGTCATATTCTGTAATGAAAGAAGTGTCATACCATGCAGTATAATATCATGACACAAAAGCTGAGAAAGGCTGATCTGTATGGTACTTATCGGTGGAAGCTGGAAATCTAAAACTGCGTCATTTCGTGGGGGAAACTGAGGACATCAATGAGTCTGAATGGGTTCAACTTTGAAACGTGAACACTTCTGAGAAATGCTTCTAAACTTGGTAGACTCAGATGATATAAAGGCACACTGCAACTGAATTTACAATTAGTTAAAAGGTGACAAAAACATGTGAATCACTATCAGACTTTGGGAAAATTCTAGTTGTTATCAGTTTTGCTTAGTGACCAGAATCATGTGCACATAGTCCTAAGCAGTATAATTACCTTCAGTTCAAGGCTATCAGGGTTTAATTTCCCTAGAAAATCTGGACTGTGAAGTTGTGGGATTCATAATATTTGCTGTTTGGATAAACAGTCTCAGGGAATATGGAGTCTGTTGATTCTGTGAGAGATACTGCTTTATCCTCCTTTTTTCTGTCGCAATAGTGTGTTTTTTAGGATGGGAAAAAGAGGGCATCACTCATCAGCAATGAAAGCTGCTACCAAATAATTCAGTTGGAGGGAAGTAAAATATGAACTGTCCAATAAAAAGTAAGGACATAACCAGAGCATATATTTTTTAGGATACCAGGAGAGAGAAAATAATTCAGCATATTACTACTGCTATGATTGGTGCGAGATTTTTCAGCATCTGCTGGATGGTGGTTCAAGACTTTGACTGCAAGTGTAAACAATGGTACTCAAGAGTGACACAGCTGCCAGACACCTGGCCCACTGAGGACTTACCATAGACTGCACCCAAATGGTGCGGTCTCATGGTGTGTGTAGAGCATGAGTTACTCAATACAGCACCTCGTAATCATATGCACTAAAGAACCCCAGTGTAACACTACAACCTGCTGGTATTCTGTTTATCTCAAAGTCATTGATAAGTAACACCCAGGAAAGAGCCACTATAAGTATCATTAATAAAATTAGCATTTTATTGTTCTTAAATATTAGTTTGTGACTGAAATATTTTAGTTGTTCTGGTTTGAACAATTCAGTGTAAAGTATTAAGAAATTTTGTAAATGTAAACTATCATTAATTTAGCTTTACTCGACAATGGATGGAATGATTCCACAGCTGACTGGTGAGTGTGACTACCTCCCATATGGACGACCCAGGTTCGATTCTCACTATTTGTCACGGACTTTTCCTTTTTGGGAGAAATGGAATGTGGTGCACTCAGCCTCATGATACCAATTGAAAAACTACATACATAAGGATATAGCTAACTGTGAAAATAATCAATTATTGATACTATAATATAAATGGATAGATAACAAATGTTCTCACCCAGTGGCAGCAGGGAAACATACACAAGGACTTAACTTTTACAAGCTTTTGGAGCCAGTGGCTCCTTTTTCTGGCAGAAGAGTTGAAGGGGAAGGAAGAGGGGTGAAGGAAAAGGACTGGAGATGTTTAGGGGAAGGAGTACAGTTAAGACAAGTCACCCAGAACCACTGGTGAAAGGAGACTTTCCTTCTCATCCTGTCTGGTCAGTCTCCCCTGACCCGGGGTTCTGGGTGACTTTTCTGATCTGAACTCCTTCCCCTAAACGTCTCCAGTCCTTTTCCTTCACCCCTCTTCCTTCCCCTTCAACTCTTCTGCCAGAAGGAGGTGCCACTGGTTCCAAAAGCTTGTAAAAGTTATATCCTTTTGTGTGTGTGTTCCCCTGCCAACACCTGGTGAATAATTATTTTATCTCTCCATTTATATTATAATATAAGTAACTGAATGTATGAAAAATCTACTTACCAAGCGGCAGCAGAGAACACACAAAAGGTATTACAGTTTGCTAACTTTCAAAACCAGTGACTCCTTCTGGCAGAAGTGTTAAAGGGGAAGGAAGAGCGGTGAAGGAAAAGGCCTGGTGAGGTTTAGGAAAAGGGGTAGAGTCGGAAAAGTCAACAGAACCCTGTGTTGGGGAGACTTATCCATATTATCCAAGTCTTTCCTTCTCATCCATCTGGTATGTCTTCCCTGACCAGGGGTTCTGGGCGATTTTTCCGAACTATACCCCTCTTCGTAAAACTCACCAGACCTTTTCCTTCACCCCACTTCCTTCTCCTTCAACCTTCTGCCAGTAGAAGAAGCTGCTGGCACCAAAAGCTAGAAAATTATACGTTTTATTTGTGTGGTGTCCTGCTGCCGCTTGGTGGTTAGGTTTTTTAATCTATCCAATGTGGCTCTCATCATTCTTTTTGAAAACATGTTTTTACACTACCAAAACTAAGGTCTCACATTCTGTTTCTTGAACCCTGCTTGTCCCTTGGAGTTACTCTCAAAGGCTTAACAGTGAAAGTCTCCGTTTCTGGATGTAATCCCACTCTACACCAGCCTCTTTTACAATTTCAAATGCAGAAACCTCTTGCACTTACTTGGCTAATATGTGACCTATATGCCTCATCTGTAAATTTCACTCCACCAGATTTCTCTCCTTTTCCAAAGTCCTGCAGTTATTCCCTTCCTGTTTCCTTGCAGGTCCCTAAACAGCCACACCATCAACCATCACTCTTCTCCTACAAACTGAGCTTGGTCACTGTCCTTAACATCTCCGAGTCTTAATAACTGCCTTCCAGAGCAATAACAACTCAATCACAAGAATCAGTCACAACAGTACAGTATTCTCAAGCTCTTGTCTAAAGCATTCCGCCCTCCCGAATTATCTCTCTTATCCATGGGTCTTACCAAAAAGGGTATTTCCTTCTCATCCCATCCAGTTAGTCCCACCCAGGGTTCTGGGTGACTTTTCCAAACTCTATCCTTTTTCATAAACCTAACCAGTCATTTTCCTTCACCCCTCTTCCTTCCCCTTCAACCCTTCTGCCTGAAGAAGGGGCCACTGGCTGCAAAAGGTAACAAACTGTAATACCTTTTATTTGTGTGTTCTCCTGCTGACACTTGGTGAGTAAATTTTTTATCTACCCAATTATTTATATTTTCAAAAATTGATTATTTTCATTGACATACTTACATAAGAATTAGCAGCTCCAAGGTCTCAAAAGCAGACAATAGCTGGGAAAGGAGTGAGCTGACTGCATCTGCATCCACATCTACATCTACATACATACCCTACGATCCCTCATACAGTGCATGGTGGAAGGTACCTTGCAGCACAATTACTAGTCATTACCTTTCCTGTTCCAATCGCAAATGGAACAAGGAAAAAAATGACTATCTATATGCATCTGTACCAGCCCTAATTTCTCTTATCTTGTATTCACAGTCCTTACAAAATGTACAATGGTGGCAGATCATTCTGACATCAGCCACAAATGCCGGTTTTCTAAATTACCTCAACAGTATTCCAGAAAAATATCATCATCATCATCATCGTCTCTCCATGGATTCCTGTTTGAGTTTATGAAGCATTTCCATAATAATCATGTGTTGATTGCCCTACAGTAACATACCACCCCCCCCCCCCCCCCCCGACAGCACAGTCAAATTAGGGCAATGACATGACGGCCAGCCACTGTTGAGTGGTCATCAGGACCTGATCACAGAATTCCTTTTCTTTCAAAACTTATAATTCATGTGAATATGAAAGCAAGTATGATGTTTATACTATAATTACTTTTTAAATTTACTGACTGCATTACTCTAATTGATCTGTTTCACTGCAATCTGCCTCACTTAAGTGCACTATTTGTACAACCCAAACGACACGATAAGTCTGTCAATGCACAAATGGCTTGCCCAAAGACTGCATAACAAAGGATACTACAAAACTAAACATTTCCCTGCGAGTAAACTGTATAATTGCAACGATAAGTTCAATAACGGCTCACACTAGTTTACTTTCAGATACATAGGTAGGAATGATCATCAAAATAAAATAAGAGAAATCAGAGCTCGAACAGGAAGGTTTAGGTGTTCGTTTTTCCCACGTGCTGTTCGGGAGTGGAATGGTAGAGAGATAGTATGATTGTGGTTCGATGAACCCTCTGCCAAGCACTTAAATGTTAATTGCAGAGTAGTCATGTAGATATAGATGTAGATGTGTGAAACATGATACTAATATTTATCTTGAAATTTTCCTGGCATAATGAGTATTTCATAAAATTTTGAGACTGGAATCAGGTGATGTACAATTTTGGTCTCAATATTCTGGCTGATAACCAGGCAGCCACATTCAGGTGAACATTTAATGGTGTTATGCATGCATGCGCTCTGTCAAATTGCAAGCCTGCGGAGTTAACGCTCAAATTGCTAAAACTGAATGTATATGAATGTGGCAATATGCACATAATTTTGTCTTTGTGAACAAATCAAAGAAATGACCAGGTCATACACCTTATGTTGAAAACCACCATCCCGAATAACCAGAAGCCAACAGTCAGCAATCCTGGCAGTATTTTTAAGTTATGAAAGTGCACCAATCTCCATCTACCACTAATGGTCTTCACTTGTTAGGCTGAAGAACATAACTTTACATTTGGTGTTTAGTCGTTCTGTGTGTGTATAGGTCTGCATCACTTAAGCATGATAGTGTTGGGGCACCTACTTTTTACAAAATCAAACCTGCAAATGTTTAAGCTATTCTTTACTCTTGAGAATTATATTATTATTATTATTATTAGTCACAGAAGTATGCTAACATCATAAAAGAATTTATGTGCTTTTCACCCAAGTGAGCCTTTTTAATATTCCTACTTTTTAATACTTCTTCCAAGCAAAATAGCAAATTTTCTGCTGTATCCCAAAACTTTAATGGGTCTGTTGTCAGTTAGGAAAGTGCTTACTACAAAGCCTGTTACATCTAGAAGTAAATATATTAATTTTTGTCTCCTCTGTAACCTCACTGCTTTAGGTGCTACACACTAAACAGCTTGCATAATGTACTTCTTACAAATTTAAGGTTGGCCAATATTCCACAAATTCTTGTTAAGAAGTTACATATCTTGAAAGTGATACTACAAACAGCTACAATGAAAAATGAAGTTTTATTGAAAATAATTTCTGTATAAAATTTCTTTATTAAAAACATATACAGTAAAATAGTCAATTCACTATATTTATCTTTTTTGGGATCTTGCAGCTCGGAACTTACTGACTGGTCTGGTCGTTTGGATATGTAAATCTTTAGGTGGCTCTGAGGCACAGCCACGTTCCACCACATCTATATGTACCTAGGCAGATAAAACAAAGAATTTAAAACATACAGATACTTACATTTATCACTGATATTGTGAAAAGAGGAATATATTTTCATATAGGATCTTACCGCTACTGGCAGCTCCCTTGCGCTTTGTTTGGGTCCATTAAAGTTAACATTCAGAATATCTAACTTATCAGATTCATTGTGAAAAGCCACTTTATTACTGATATCTGAATTTGAATTTGTTCGTTTTAATATGGATTTTGGGCCAGATGATTGCTTACAGCTTTTGACATACTGATCATATATGTCTGCAGGATTCTCTACTACAATTTCTTCATTTTGCTTCTGAGATTTCACTGGTTCAATGGGACTGTGTTTGAATTCAATGTGAAGTGGCTCCTCAGCCTCACTGTCAGAGAAATTGTGATGTTCTAAAATAAGGTCACTCTTGAAAGAAACTCTCCTTGCAGTAGACTTGGAATTTTCATGGTTGGAATCTTCTTTCAATAGTGATTCACAGGGAGTGTCACTAACTGTGGTTTTATTGTCGGTGTCTTTCTGCTCTTTATAATCAACCAGCCGCTCCTTTTGTGGGTTGGCGTTATCATGAGAATTTCCTTCAGTCAGCAATCCATTAGAAATATCAGCAGTCACTGTATTATCTTCGAACTCCTCATCACTTTCTTCGTATTCATAATCTTCTTCTTCAGAATCATCTGCATGTAACCTTAGAAAAAGTAAAAGGAATTGCAACAGTAAAATACTGATTGTGTTTCGAGATGTTAACATAGAAGATTATAGGTAGCTCTTATTTCAACATTATGTGCCTAGCGTAATTGTGGTTTTCACATTATTGCTAGTCTATAAACAAAAACTATTTCAATGTTTGTATGTTAAAATACCAGTTTTACTCTATAAAATAGTTAACAACATGAACAACAAAATGTGTAATAGAATACAAGGAACACCCCCCCCCCCCCACACACACACACACACAATGGTGCAACATCACCAAAACATGTGTAAGAGAGAAAAACAATAACTCTGATTTTCCTCATGTTGGAATCCTCGAAATATTTGTTTTGTTCAAACAAACATAGACACATATAACGATCTTTCCAGGTAGAAAAGAACCCTCAGACTAAGTATCTGTGAGAATAAAAATAATGAAGCTAAAACTACACAGTATAATGCTGTGATTTGCCGTAACACTGGAGCCTGCTAGACAGAGAGCTCAAATTATAGGATTAAGACATTTTTCGAAAATCAACGGTATGAGAATTTAGTTTAATACAACTGACTCCGTTTATGGAAACTTCATGGATCAGAAGTTTGTCACCAATATTTATTATTTATTTACCATATGGCTTTTTGACATACTGCGGAGAAAGAGCATGTACTGCATAATGTTTACAACATAAAATCTTATAAACATACATCTAGAACATTTATGTAATATGCTGATGAGAACACGACAGTAAAATGGGCAGAAGATGAATTAACAATACATCCCTGGCTGGTCCCAAAACATTGAGGAGTGTTACCAAACCTTCTTCAAAAAACAGTAGATGAACTATGATCCAGTGGCAAAAGTGGGGCAACAGTTGAAAGCCAGACATCGAGTACGGAAGCACGAAGACTATTTGGGAAATGAGGAACAAGGGTCTCCACGTGAAGGAGTAAGACAACATAAAGGTTTTCAGTACAACATGTCTTGAGTTCTCAAATATGAAGAAAACATGTTTTTAATTATTTATATCAAAGCTTTGGTGTAAATAATTAGAAGTGTCATTTCTTCAATGAGACAACAATTGCCATTGCTTTGTATCTAGTAGCAACATTCAGAGCACCAAAAGACAAAGCATATACAATCAAAGTGAAGCAAGAATTTTGAATCCCAAAAGCTGAAACCACAGAAACCAAATATTCCTGGTCCTTCACTTGTGAAGAAATCTTGACAGCACTTACATGTGTTCAGCCAGGAAAAGCTCCCAGGTGTGAAAATATCCACCATGAATTCCTAGAATTCCTAATAAACTGTGGCAAATAAACAAGAGTATGGATGGCTCATTTCTTCACAAACATTATACAAACTGGCAATATATCATTAGTATTGAAACACTACAATTGCCATAATAAAACCTGACAAACCAGCTGTTATTCCTAAGAGCTACAGAGCAATAGCCCTACTATCCAAGACCTATCAGCTATTAGAACAGCTTATCCATAATAGAGTACATGTAAGATTATTTAACATAACCCCCTTCAAACAAGAAGGCTTCCAGCCAAAATGAAGCTGTACAGATCAAGTTCTGTCACTTGCCATCTACACTGAGACAGGATTTATAAGAAAACTTAAAACCACAACTGCATTCACTGACTTATCAGAGGGCTATGAAGGAAAATTAGGGTTTGACATACCGTCGACAATGAGGTCGTTAGAGATGGAACACAAGTTTGGAAGGTTTCAAAGATGAGATATGTAATTGGCCTTGCCCTTTCAAAGGAACCATTCTGGCATTTGCCTGGAGCAATTTTGAGAAACCACAAAAAACCTAAATGTTGAGGCCGGGGGTGGATTTGAACCACCATCGTCCTAATGCAAGTCCTGTGCACCAACAACTACGCCACCTCACTTGGTAAATAAAGTGCGGAGAGAAGGCATGTTATACAAGCTTCTTCATGCAATTTCTTGCAAACCAATTGCTCACATAACAAATAATATGCTAAACAAATGACTGTTCACAAAAGTCATGGGATCCAACATTTGCTCCCAAAGAAAATTGAAAAAAAAATGTCTGTCATAGGGATCAGTCCTTGCTCCACTCCTCTTCAGCAGGTACAATGCAGACATCCCAAAAACAAAATCAAGGGAGTTAGGTAGTGTCAACCACTGGGTATATCAACAAGTTGTACTATATCTGAACAGTCAGAAGAATAGATGAGCTAGATGTAGTAGGAAAGTACTTTTGTAAATGAAAACTACAATCAAAGCCACCAAAATAGAGGTTCCCTGATTCCAGATAAATAATAAATTCACTGGAAGAAAACTCAACATGTAACACAACAGTCACTCTTAATAAAACACCAAAATATATGAGAGTAACCTTTGACAGAGCCCTTATCTTTCAGAGGTCATTTAACAAAAACAGCCAAAAAACTGAAAACAAGAAACATCATCATTCTAAAGCTATGTGGTACAACCTGGGGAGAAGCAGTATCCACCCCACATTGTTCCGCTCTGAGTCTTGTCATCTCAGCGGCTAAATATTGTAATCAAGAACTTTTATTACACAACTTGTAAGAATAGATTATCTGTTCCCAATTCTTCATCATTCCATACATACGACTTTATGAAAAATGATTTTCTTACTTTTGAATTTAAGATAGTGAATTTACATATCCACATACCCAAAAGAGTTAACTTAAAAAGTTTCAGTATATATACATGGTCCAGTCACGGTAATGGGACCACCTGTCAAAACCCTGAACAATGACCTTTTGCAGCTTGGATGTGCAGGAAGAGTGTCTGGAAGATCCTGACAGGAATGTGGAGCCACTGCAACTCCAATGCAGTGGCCAGCTGCACTAGGATTCCCTGATGAGAATCCATGGTGTGACCAACTGTATCAAGATGGTCCCACAATTCTTGTGTGGGTTTAAATGTAGGGTGTTTGGTGGCTTGGGGAGTATGGTAAACTTACCTTGGTGCTCTTCAAACCACGGACGTACCCTGCAAGCTGTGTGACGCATTGTACTGGCCTGCTGGTATATGCCATCAAGCTGAGGAAACAACAAACTGCATGTAGGGTCACCTGCCCGATGGAGCCTCAAACATTCATCTTAAACGGTCACTTGTCACTACTCAGTGGATGTCCAGTTGTGGAACCGTCATGCAAATTCCAGCCTTCATTGTCAATGAACAGCAGTCAACATGGATGCATGAACCAGGTGTCAGCTGTGGAGACCCATATGCAGCAATTTCACCTCTAAACATATTCACAACTATCCTTCACCCCTTGACATCTATGATCCATGGAGCACCACATTTGCCTTGATGCCATGCACAGTATACTTTAACCACTACGGCGCACAAACAGTTAACAAACATAGGCATTTAGGAAATGCTTCCACCCTTGGCCCGAAAACCAATGAACATGTCGTTTTTGGACATCAGATGAAACACTCCATTTCTGCATTACAACAATGACTGCACTGTTATCCACATCCTCCTGACTAGCTTTGCATACCCTCCGCTACTAGTGCTGCCACCTGCCATCTGCAAGTGGTTATTGCATGCTGATGTCAAAAACAGGCTGTGGTCACATTAATGTGACTGGACCATGCTTACATATGGACAATGCTTATTTCAAGTACACATGCCAGGCAGAGATTCAGTAGAAGAATCTTATGAAGCACAATTCATATCCAAAGGTCACTACTAAGAAGACTCTAGCATCATCAATTCCTTAGCATTGTTCCTCACTCTAGGATGCTTGTCAAGTTGGATTTATGAAAAGGTGAGAGAAAACAAAGAAGCTTTGTAACATTCTTCACGTGTTTCTTTACCGAGATCAGAATAGCCAAGAAATCTCAAGACTCTGCAATGGGAGACACTACAGTAAAGATACTGCATGTTCAAACAACTTACTGGACTGCAACTAGGAGACATCTTTGACAACTGCCGATATTTCAGAAGTTGAATACCCTACCTTTTTCAAGGCACAGACACTATGAGAGAGCACTGTGCAGGGAAATTTAAACACTTGGCAGATGGAGTTACACCAACCAAGAACCATAATATAGTATATTCGGAAAAAAAAGAAAACCACACACACTTTAAACAACTTGCACCACTAAACAACCACCAAATATGACCAGCATCAGAAGTTATCAATAGTGAATGATTATGGTGAAAAATGGATCAGATGGGGATGTGTTATTGGCCAACAGTGAATAAGGCAGGTGACGTGAATAATGAGGTGCCAACAAAGTTTACAGACTTTGTCTTATGCTGGTAGCATTTCCAACATGACTGGTCATATTCTGCAAAAACATGGTGTGAAATGTGCTTTTCAACCACTGTGTAGGATAAGAACCCTTTTAGGATCTGTAAGGGATGATCTTGGTTTGTAAAAGGCAAGTGTCTACTGAATCCCATGCAGTTGTGTCATGTCAAACATCAGTCAGACAACTGGGTCCTTTAACACTCTCTGTACCAGGCCTATTTTATGCACCCGTCCCTAGAAACCGGGCAATTTTACCAATATTAAAAAAATTACTGCATCAAATCTACTGTTTGGATTGTGGCAAATTTGGTACCATCTTGAAGCTGCACATTTCTACTTTAATTCTGAGTGAAAGAAACTACTTTACAATGCACAGCTTTAAGGTACAGTTATAGAAATCACTTAGATGTTTTAAGAATTTAGAAAAAGTCATACGAATAAGGGAATACAATTGTGATTTATTTTTAACCAAAATTGTGGCACTACATTACATGTTTCTGATAGTATACAGTATTACATATAAATTTCACACAGAATCATATTGTTTTTTAGTGTGGAAAATTTTAAAGCAAGGTTCCAGGCAGAGTGCAACGCCACACTGTTCACATTCGTATCGTGTCTCTTTGCGAGAAGCCTTGCCACTCTGTTTCTTGCTCCTGGAACTGCACACGTGACACACACGAGCAGCATACTTCTTAGTAGTTGCAGGTATGTGCTGCAAAAAATGTCTCTTTGTTAGCCGACCTACAGTTCCTTCATTTCTTGGAATGAATTCAAGTGTGTCGTCTTCAACAAGCTGAACTGCAAGCACTGTTATAAAGTCTGTTATTGTAATTTTCTTCCTGTGCACTGCATTGTACAGCCAAAATGCATTTGATACTCCCATAAGCAGCAAATGGAAATATAATTTTCGCCACCATTTCACAGTTCTGTGCTGGAACGGATTGTACTGCAGGCGTTGGTCTCCAATATCCACTCCAATTTTATTGAGGTTGTAATCAAGTACCTGAAGTGGTTTCAATACTACAGACCCATTTCTCTTAGTATGCGTACCAAATGTTGCTTGATGCCTTGTAGACAATGTATACACATCTCTCTTATCTTTCCACTTCATTGCCAATACATTATCTTTACGCCGAAAAGACATTTCGCCCTTTTTCAGCTTAGCAGATACTAAATCTTTAGGCAATCCTTTCCTGGATTTGTTCACAGTACCAACAGCTCCAGTGCCTTTCTCTGCCAGTTGCTGAAATAGCTCTGGACTGGAATAAAATCGATCTAAATACACAGTGTGGCCTTTGTTCAGCAAGCTGCTGTCAGACAACAATCGCAAAATAACCGCAGACGAAGAATTGTCAACAATATGCTTACCAGCATAAACTTCAAAATTTACAACATAGCCACTACTGGCTTCAGCAACAGCATATACTTTCAGTCCATACTTATGAGGCTTATTTTGCATGTAAACACGGAAACTCACACGACCTCGAAATGGGCAAATTCCTTCATCAATTGTCACTTTTTCTGAGGGACGATATGCCTGGATACATCGCTCCTTCAAATTATTATAATATGGCAAAACTTTGTAAAGTGGATGAAATCCATCTTCGCCTGGTTTTTTCTGATTTGAATTGTCAACAAGATGCAAGCATGACAGTATCTGAGTGAAACGCAAACGGCTCATGACATGGGGACAAAAGTTACAACTAAGAACAGGATTAGTGCTCCAATGGTCCGCAATTTTTGGCTTTTTCGAAACACACATGTGGAAAATAATACCCAAGAAACGCCTCATCTCACTTATAGTCACTGGCTTCCACGAACTCAAAACTGAATGGGGCTTCAGATTATTTCCTCTTCTTTTCTTCTGTATTGTCTGTGATGCATACAAATTTGTCTGTCTCTTGAGTTCATTTACGTCACTGTCAGTAAGGAACACTTTACTGCAATCCAGTACAGAACTCGACTCATCAATATCCACTAGTATCTGCCTGGGTGTCGTGTTGACAGGCAGAGGTCGGTAGGTGTCAACTGCAGTCCACTCACTGTCTTTCGGATACGGCACAGCTGCTGGATTTGAAGCAACACCTTCAACATCATTCTCGTCTTCATCTGAAGACAAACTGTCATCAATCTCGTCTTCTAAAAAGAATATCACATTATGTGTAACTACATACATCGTTTACACATGTTCAACAGATATGTGCGTACTGCACAATTACGTGGAAAATTCGGAAATACGTACCTTCAAACACACCATTGCATTCAGAATCGTCTGAATCACTCTCTACATTATCCAGAGTGTCGCTATGATTGATCAAATCCGCAATTTCTGCGTCTGATAAACCGCGCCGAAACATGATGACAAACAACTGAATGATATACAGACTGAGAACGCAAAGATAAGTTTTAACATGAATTACAGCGCTGCCGTGACATCTATGGACGCATTTTGTTAATAAACATCTGAAAAACGTATAGCGCTGGCCAAACCCGTAGAAATAACGTTGCAGTGTTTTGAATGAAATTAAATGTAGCGGCCCGTAAATTTTACGGGCTTGGTGATTTTCGCGCGATCCCAGGCCCGTAAATTTTACGGGCTTGGCGCTTAGAGTGTTAAGGACCAGTGCGTACTGCTAAAGAGTCACTCACTTAAGCAGTTCAGCTATTGTAGAACACTTCCCTGGTAGCAGTAATCCTACGCAGTGCAATAATTTATTTATTCCATGTGATCTGATGGTACACAGTGTGTTGCAGATGTCAGAAAATATCATTTAACATTGTTAACATGTATTAACGTAAGCCTATAGTTCCTAATGTATTATATTGCTCAATGTTTTCAATTTAACATAAACAGCAATATTACTGTTCTAAGTATTCATTTACTGACTAAAAACAGTGACACAACAAATATGACTTCACGGCTTTGCTAAATTTTATGTTGTCTTCGATGGACTTAATACTAGTGGGAAGATTGTTGAACAGTTGGAGGCCCATGTGGAAAACTCCCTTTTTACACAGTTGAGTGTTTGTACGTATAGCATGCAGGTTTGCATTTTTCCTGGTGTTGTGTTCATGTATTTCATTATTTTTTACGACTCTGGGGTCAGTTGGCACTATGTGTTTTCTGAAGAATTTTAGAGTCTCAAGAATGTAGAGGCAAGGCAGTGTAAGGATTTCCAACTTTCTGAAGATGGGTTTGCAGGAGTCTCTGGGTTTGCTCCCAGTAATAATCCTCATTGCTCTCTTCTGGATTCTGAATGTGCTCAGAGAAGTTGGAGCATTTCCCCAGAATATTACACCATATTTTAGGTGGGCTTGTATATAAGCGTAGTATGCACTGATTAATGTTTTCAGGCTAGCACATGTTTTCAGTACACTCAATGCATAACAGCTAGTACAAATCCTGGCATTTACCTTTCCTGTATGTGTATTCCATTTCAGGTTATCTTGAACCCACAGACCTAGGAATTTGAAAACAGTGTCGGTATCTATTGACTGGTTATTTATAGTGACATATGGCTGAGAGGAATTTGCATTTTGTGTTGTGTGGAAGTTCATGGAAGCTGTCTATTTGGTGTTGATAGTTAATCTGTTGATTTTTGCCCAGTTGCTGAGTTGATCAGTAGCCAAGTTCACAGCTTTTTGCATAGCCTATGTATTCTCCCCTCTGAGGAGTACAGTTGTGTCATCAGCAAATATTACTGTTTTGTGTGCATCAACATTCAGGCTCAAGTCATTAATATACAGGAGGAAAAGTAGGGGTCCCAATACTGAGCCCTGTGGAACACCTTGCTTTACAGTTTTATTACTTGATAGTATTTTGGTTATTGAGTTACTTTGTCTATTAGTATATTTCATGCTGACTCTCTGCATCCAATTGGTTAGGAATGTGGCAATCCAGTTGTTTGCAATTCCTCCGATACCGTAATGTTCTAATGTTTCCAGTAATATTTTGTGGTCAACAGTGTCAAAAGCCTTTGACAGATCCAGAAATATGCCTGTTATGGGTTGTTTTCTATATAACAGTTCTAAAAGCGTATTTATGCAATCATATACTGCAGTTTCAGTAGATTTGTTGCTTCTGAACCCATGTTGAGCTACACTTAGTAAATCTTTTTTTTCAATGAAGTCTATCATTTTTTTGGACATTATTTTTTTAAAAACTTTAGAATAACATCATTCTGGTGTTCACTTTCAGCTATTGGAATAGTGTTGTTATGGAACCAGTAGAGATTAAATTGGCAAGTGACCTCGTAAACAGAGATGGAGGTTTCTTCTTAAATTCTGCTTGGAATCCTGCTCTCTCCCTGGTCAAAGAGGAACAGAGTTAATTACAATTCACTGTCTATGACTTCTGATGTTGGTTGTGCTTAGTAGTGTGCAGGCCTTATTTCTTTGTGTGTGTGTTTTCTTACAGCATAAGCCACATTATGGTTCTAGGCAGGCACAGCCCCAACTACTGAGAGTTTAAGGCGAGAAGTGTGATGATCCTATGCCCTTATACACCACACCTAAAGGACACCTTAACGCAGTGGTCACATGGGTGCCAGTCAGTGCTGGTCGGATTGGAATGCAGAGCTGGTATGTTCCAAGATGAGCCAAGAAACTTTTAACTTACTCACACATAGTTCTCCACTATGGACAGTGTTGTGTATGACTTCATACATGATAGTAAGGAGAGGTGGGCTACAGAGTGGTATGGCAACTGGCGACATAGGAAAGCTGGACAGGAGAAGAAACGATAAGCGAAGAAATTAACACAGTTAACAGAATATTTGCTTAACTTGTACTTTTCCGAACTTATAAGGCTCGTTACAAATAATGCGACAAGAAACACAGTCTAGCTCTCAGTGTCAACAAGGAAGAGGCTTGCTGTACTAAGCACAAACTACGATGTTGGAGCCATGACTAGAGGATGCCTGCATACCATCATGTAATGATGTGGCTCGAGGTGCAAATGGGTCTGAGTGGCTGCTGTTGATCATCCTACATTGTGGTGACAGAAAGCAGTTGTAGCCCAGAGCTGCTGGAGACATGGCTCAGTACATGTGTTCCATTGGGTCTGCCGTATCCCACATGATCACTATCGGCATCTTACGGAAACTTGCAATTCTGTTGCTATGATGTCCATATAGTGGTATTGATAAATGATAACACAATGTACAAATATATTCCACAAGCCACTGTACAGTGTGTGGTATCATGTATCGCTATTACCCCATGGGCATCAAAGTTGGCATCGCAATTGCAGGTTTCTGTCAGACACTGACAGTGGTCATCTGGGATCTGATGGACCCTATGGAGCACACCCACTAAGCTATGCCTCCAGTGGCTCCGTACCATGAACGCCTTCTGTTGCCAAAATATAGGACAGGCTGGTGGCAGCCACTCAGCCCACTCAGACTTGGAGCCTATTCATTGTGTGAGTCTATGGAGACACTGCCTAGTCACAGCTCTGACGCCATCGTTACTCCCTTAGTGCAGGGAGCCTTGTCCTTGTTGACACTGAGAGCTGGACACTCTTCCTGCATAATTTGTAGGTTGGTGTATGAAGTCATACGCAACATACATATTAAATATTACAGCAAAATTTGCCTTGCAATCTGTGAAGTGTTTAGAATGAGATTTGCCTTAAGAGAATCAAAACTGGTGATGAGATGTGGGTCTACGGTTATTATGTTCAGACCCAGGTTCAATCTTCACAATGGGTCAGAAAAGACTCTCCAAGATCAGGTCAAGTCAAATATCAAAGCCATGCTGATACTTTTCTTTGACCTTGAAGGATCAGTTCATCATGAATTCGAGCCACAGGGAGAAACTGTTAATCGATGTACTACCAGGATGTGCTGCAATGCCTGGGAGAAAATGTGAGAAGGAAATGGCCTGAAACATGGCGAGACATTTCACGGCTCTTGCATCACAATAATGCACCCACATATTCATCCCTGTTAGTGTTTAACTATTGCAAAAAAATGAAATCACTGTGCTGCCTCACCCTCTATACTCTCCAGACCTGGTCCCTGCAGACTTTTTTGATTTCCGAAGTTAAAAACTGCATTGAAAGGACAAATATTTGCAATGATGGACGAGATAAAAGAAAATTCGCATGTGGCGCTTCGAGCGATCCAGCAAGAGGCGCTCCAAGACTGCTTCCGGAAGTTGAAACGACATTGGGAGCAGTGTATCAATTGTGGAGGACAGCATTTTGAAGAAGACCATAAGGAAAAGGTAAGTGCAGAAAAATTTTGTGGACAATGTTGCGGAATTTTTTGAACATACCTCTTATGTTTGGGCAGGGAAATTACCTCTTCACCACAAAAGGCTACGAGCAGATTTGGTTTGTCAGTTACAAAAGAGGCTCACAGTTTTAAACATGCAATTTATGGCTTTGTAACAACTGGACAAACACACACATCATGAACAATGAGAAAAAATCTTTATAAAAAGTTTTTATATTTACAATACATAGATCTTGTCTTGGTAGGTTTCATCAGCCTTAAATGTTTCACACCTGTTTACAAGTGAGTCGATTAGCACATACTTCAAAATTTTTTTAAGTGGATGTGGAGCATAGAACACAGTACTCTAAACAAGAGTGGACAGGTGAACTGAGGACTTCTACAACCCATTTCTTTAATTATCACGTATCATGATAATGCTTATATGAAAAGACCTTTTTGCTGACTAGAGATCTAGCAGCTTCATTCGTAAAAATGTCTAGCCAGTGTAACAGTGGACCCATACATTTTGTAGGCTCAGATAGTTGTCAGTAGTAACAAAAGATGCTGTATTTTATTCAGAAATACTTCTCCTGAAGTGTTGCAAACCACAGTTTAAGTGGGAATCTTAAAGCTGGTACCTACAATGTATACATTATCCCAATAACAACATTTCTGGAAGTTGCATTGCATACAAAAGAAATACCGATAATGTTCTTCCAAGTTAAGTGGTGAACAAAAAAATTAGTGTAAAAATAATGCTCAGCACTTCTTGTCACAGCAGTTCACGAAGTAAATTTAACAACTTTCTGATGGTGCATAAAGTAATAATTCACATGATTAATAAACACAAACACAAAAAATTACCTGTCTAGTTCTTCTTCTAATTCCTCTTGTAGTTCTAGGTCATCCAGTCTTTTCCACAAATCTTCTTCACTCTTTACTTCAGTCTTTTCTTTTCTGCGCAGCTCAGCCAGTTTCTTGCGATATTCTCGCTCCTTTTGGCGGTGCTGAACTACAAAAATCACATACTTTTTTGTAGGACTGATATGTTCTTGGGAACAACATAAAGTACTGACTTTTAAATGAACTGAAAACAATGAAGACAGAATTCCGACAGCTAATGACAATTACCTCTCCATTCAGCTTCCTTTTCTTCATCAAAAGGTTCTAAGATTTCTTTTCCTTCTTTATTTCCAAAGGCTTCCTCCGCAAATGGAAGTTCTTTTCTGGATGTGAGCAAAGTTCTTTCATCATCTAACTTTGCCAGCATTTCATCACACACTGAAACAGCATTATACATTGTCAATGAATGGAAAATATAAAAGAATGCAACAGGGAAACCGCACAGCAATAAATGTGAAAGTTCATTGTACATCAATGAGTTACCATAATTATTAAATACTTGTGAGAATGATTTGCTAACTGAGCTAAAATGGCATCATTATAACAAACATGCAAGTTAAGCTAGGCAACACCAAAAAATTTGACTTAAGTGTGAAAAACAAAAACCACAATGTAAATATAATGTGACTGGATGGATAAAAATTTACGTGTCCAACTACATTATATTTTCTAAAATTGATTACTTTTGTGGATATATTAAACCCACAATGCAAGTAATAGGAAGGGTGATGTGAATAGTGCAAGTAACACAGCACTCTGTTGAGTTTAGACAGTTACAGTCTGTTGTGTTTAGCCATACTCCCTTTTATACCTTGGTTTTGGCTGCACAGTTTTTTTTTACAATGCCTAGAAGGTAGATGGTCTTACACCTGCTTTCTGACAATACAATTTTGAATCAATTTTTTTTTTGCCTGTAAGTTAAGCACCATGCTAGTACCAGAGGCTACAAACCAGATGTTATATATTTTAGCATACAGTTGAAGTACAATGAGGCTATAAACTTTAAATATATTTAAAAGGTGTGCAGTAGCTTCTTTGTTTCCGAATGTAAGGTAACTATTTGAAGTTTTCTGTAAATAATAAAGTAAACTTTAACAAAAGGCAATAATAATTATTGTTACTGTTGATACACGTGGCTTGGTGCTTCAATAGTACAGAGCCTGACTATACAGATCTTCCGTTCTAGCCTTGATCAGTCCTGGGATTTTTATATGTCAGTTGTCACTTCTGGCAATGTTTGCCAATGTGAAAATGCTGAATTGCAGTGTTGTTTGGTGTCCCCCTATAAATGGCTATGTGAGCCAATTCAAAGATCAGAGGAAGGTAACTGCATACTCCCTCCAATAGGATTATGTCTAGTAAACCACTGTGGTGTTTACACCAAACTTCCAGTTGATAACAGCTTCACTTCTTTATTAGGCAAATAAATGTACTTATGTGTAATCCAAGAGGCAAACAATGGAAGTAAATAAAGAAAGGGCCAAGAACTTACTTAATTAGAGTAAAGGTAGTGCCTATGTAAATATAGTTACAAAGCAATGGTATCATAGTAATTGTGGAAGTAGCACAAAGCAAGAACCTAGGTTTGAGTCGTCTTCTGGCACCATTTTTTAATGGCTGCTATATATTTGTTACAATGAATGTTTAGCATATCTGAACAGCTGGCACTGATACCGTTTCATGTCAGTGCATCTTCACTAATTTGATATCCACTGATCCATTCATTTCATCTTCATTTCATACTTATAAGATGATGTTTGCTTTTGAAAGATTCTTATTTTTTCACCACTAGGACAGCAATGCTGTCAATGGATTGAGCAGGACCTCTTGAACCTGCACTGGAAGTGATTAAGAAGATTCATATGAAATGGAAATCAATCGTGGATTCTACGATATTTCCCACACATCTGCTGAGGATCACACTACAGGTAGCTAGCTCATGGCAGAGTATGTTCATCATTGGTTTCAGGGAAGCTGCTAAGAGAGCCTCATCCAGGAGACAGCAAAGTCTCCAGCTAGTCAAAGAATTTCTTTTGCAGATTTTTAAAGTTCCATAAAATGCTTTAATGGTGTAGATCCTTACAGTCTCTCAGGTCTCAGACAATGTGGGTCAATCACCTTCCTGATATAGGGGAATTGCATTCCTAGGTGTTGTTGGATTAGAAATTCCAGAAATGCACGACAGCAGTGCAAAGGTGGGTCCTATGTTTTAATGTCAAGAATCAAATTGAGATACTCTTACATTACCTAGGTTGATGTCTCCATGTGCTGTTAGGAAACACCATTGCTTCCATGTACAGGTGTTGTTGGTGATAAGTCATGTCTGCCACAAATGAAAACCATATTACTGCTTTCTATAGCTTTACAGAGCTACTGGAAAAGACTGGGCCTAGAAACACTTGCTGTAAACTGCAATTCAAAGGGCAGCAAAGTTTCAGCAGATGGCATTTGAGCTGTATCAGAGCTGTACACTTGTACTCATCGATAAGCAATACAAGCTGTTCCCTCATATAACACAATGATGATTTTGGGATAGATCTGCCAACAGCATGGTGGAACATGCTTTTAATGTGATGAACTCAAATTTGGACAATGCCTTGGTGTAAAAAAAAGTCAGCTTTTGTACAGTCACAGTTTGGTATGACAAATGTCTATCATAGGGTGTTCATTTTGGGGTTATTCTACCTCAGAGGTGGAAGGGAATAGCTGTTGTAGAAAGAACATTACTGTTTAATGTTTCACGAACAACAAAGGCATTAAAGATGGAGCACGAGCTCAGATTAGTGAAGGACAGGAAAGGAAACTGGTCATGCCCTTCGAAAGGAACCAACCCAGAATTTGCCTGGAGCTATTAAGGGAAATCACAGAAAACCTAAATCAGGATGCAAAAATGTGGATTTGAACTGTTGTTCTCTCAAATGCGAGTCCAGTGTGCTAACCACTCCATCTCCTAGCTCAATATGTTACAAGAGGGACAAGTATGGAGTAGAATGGAAAACTTGAGTCATACAGATGACAACTCCACCTTAAGCTCTGCCCCAATGATTTGTCCTTATTGGGGGAGCCTCTACCTCCAGAGTAGAGCACTGTTAATATGTTTAAAAGGTATCTGCTGCAGGGCACAGTAAGTTTTTGCCCGATCTGCATGTCATTCACGCAGCTACCATGTGCGAAAGAGTGTGTGAATGCACTTCCTGTACTATGGCAGAAGTTATCTCAGATTACAGATTCTGCCTTGCAGGACAATGAATGCTTGCACAGCCAGGCGGTTGTAGCAGGCGAATAAGTGCTTGTTCACGGCCTACAGATTTCATGCAACTGCATTCACTTGCACTAGGTAGAGTGTAAATGTGTGATATGCTTCACTTACCACCAGAGTTGAGCAACATTTATTCAAATGATGACTAACAAACATTATTCATTTATACAAATAAAAACATTTATTTGTCATGTGTGAATAAAAGGTGTTACGAATAACAGACAAATTTGAAATCCATTGAAATTTATTACTCCTATTAAATGAATATACTTTTCACTGCTTTTACATTAATCTTCAGAACAACTCTTTTTTTCAAACATCTCATGAGGAACTTAATTTTCAAAGATTTATCACTGTGATACTAAAGAAAATATGTTCCACACATGGGAAGAGGATACCAGTGTGTTATATTTTCTGAAATTGTCTTTCTTTCATTATACCATATATGACTCTCTTCGACAAAAACTGAGAAATCATTCATTTTAAGTCTCCTCTGGTCTTGGACAACATTACAGGTGAACTATTTGTTTTTAAGTCATGGGCAAGATATTGCTGCAAAGATTGCAATTGGTATAGAAAAGTGAAAAAATCTTTCTATTGTCTCTGGACACTTTCTTAATAAAGAAAGTCAACATGCTATTATGAAATCTTGTATACTCAAACCCAGTGTCTTTTCTGAAATCTTTGAACCTCAAAGCTTTATGCGACTGCATGGATGTAAGTCAGATCAAACAACTACCCCACATTCTAACATAAAGCTTACTCAGAGTTAATCTTAAAACACTTTTGGATGACTTTGGGATGCCCTGCAGCATTCCACAGATGATTTATTTCTTTATACTCGTATTTAGTCTGTTGATAGTCAATGGCAGCCACTGAGTTCTTACTTTGGACATTCATTTTGTTGCACAATAAATATGAGTGAACTGTTTAATTCCATTAACAAGGCACCCATATCTGACAGTGTTAGCAATCTTGGTACAACGGAAAAAGGTGGTGCAGATTAAGAGTTTCTGTTGGCTGTGTTCTCATGTTTTTCTACTTACGTAGAGTACTTCTGCATGTTAGTGGGGATAGGGGGGAAGCACTGGCAACTGAAGAGTCAGTTGAAATAGGCCACATTGGTTCACCTTTGAAGGTTTTTTTAAGGTACATTTGTTGTGCCATAAAGCAAATGAAGCTGTGCTCAGCCTGATGGTTGGTTTGGACAATGCAGTACTTTACTAGGAATGGTGGTGTGACCTTGACTTCCTCCCACTTCTGACCAAGTTATACAGTCATTAGACGGGAACCTATTGACTCAATGTTTTTCTCATTGTTAGGTATGACAGATATTATAAGTAACAGATAAAAAACAATACGACTAACAGGGGATGAAACCAAAACCTTTAGCTTTGCACTGTGGAACTTAACCCACTGAGTCACATTTACGTACAATTCATTAATAATATGAGAGAAGGAATGTTGCTATTTACCATATAGCAGAGATGCTGAGCCGCGATAGGAACAATAAAAAGATTCACACAATCATAGCTTTCAGCCATTTAGGCCTTTGTCAGCAGTAGACACACATACACACACTCATGCAAGCACAACTTGCACACACATCAATAAGTTATTTATCAAACAGGAACTGTACCAAGCCAAAGGAGCAAACACTAGTCATACAAGTTGGTACAAGATTAGAAGTAAACAAAGAAAATAGAGTGGCATTCTACTTTATCTGTTATTTAAGTTACAAATATCTCATTCCTGAATAAATTTATCTGAATGACCTACTTACTCGAATAATTATCTAGATAGAAATTTATTTGTATAATGCCCATCTCTGCTTGCCACTACACCATGCATTTAATTCCTCTGTCTGTTCATTGCAGTTAATATTATCAACTGTAATGAATCCTATTACTTCATTTACTCAACTTTGGCATGAGAGCCTACAGCGTAGCTTGGTTGAAGTTTTTTTGTTAATTATAAACAAAGCTTACAATTATAATCTGTTGCCACACTCCTCAACATAAATCTTTTTAATTTGTTCTGTCCAAAATATGTCTCAAAATCAGTGTAATTTTAGCAGCAGACCAAATGTGACCATTATTACATCAACTATTCTTTCATGCAAATTTACAGCTCCACATCTAAATCAATGACCTTCAATAACATTCAGTTTTCATTTATCATTTTAATTTTTGTCACACATGATCATACTCAATTGCTTTGGTAATATCTGGTGAATCTCGGGTATATAGCATACACTTCCTCCATAGAAAATCAACAGCTAAAAAGAAATTCTCCAACACTTGCCGGGCCCATTAATGCAGCTATGTAGTGATGAAGTTGTACAGAGTCTTATGTTCCCTTAGCCACATAGCAGGGCCATTTGCCTGTTGCCCAGTAATCAGTGAAAGCATGCTGTGTGATACCATGTGAGGAAACTGCCAGCTGTGTGCTTCTGCAACATGCACAAAGCGAGTGATGGGCAACGAGTACTACTCATGCAGTTCCACCGTGCAAATGCAGTGCTCTGGTCAGGTGTAGATACAAGCACAGGGAGGATTTCCCTATGCTAGCAATTTCAATGACAACATGTTCTGGACCCATTCACATTCCACTTTTATCGGTGTACTTTATGTCACTCTTTTCCTTTGAGAGAGTAGTTCCCAAAAAGAGTCAAGTAATATATTGCTTCGTCCTGCCACATGTCTTCAAAAGAATATGGCATTAAAAACAGAGGAATCTGAAATCACAAGGAAGCTTGCTGACAATCATTTATACTGCACACGATTTGAAAATGGGCCAGGAAAGTGGGAAACGGTAGTGGTACACAAAATACTCCATCATCACGCACTGATAAGTGATGGTGGTGGTAAGTTCCTATGGGAGCAAACTGCTGAGGTCATTGGTCACACTGGAAAGTGACTTGCAGAGCATACAGACAGGTATTGTAGGTATTGTTACATCCATTTGTCTGT
Source organism: Schistocerca americana (assembly GCF_021461395.2). NCBI lineage: Eukaryota > Metazoa > Arthropoda > Insecta > Orthoptera > Acrididae > Schistocerca > Schistocerca americana. Next base: position 127,311,855 of record NC_060123.1, on the reverse strand, counting down.
TGGCTTAAAAAAAAAAAAAAAAATTAGTATGTTTTCTTTTACATCAAAATAATTAAGTTTTGAGGGCACACAGTTGTCTGCAAGAGGCTCCATGGATGGATGTACAAAGTCTCATGGGAGCACTATGAAAGCTAGGAACTGTGCCAATATTATTGTTGATCTGTTGCATACCTGCATGGCCAGTAACCTGATTGAAAATGACATTTTCTAGTAGAACAGTTATAACTACACTACAAGATCTGGCAGAATGAATAGCAGGATAGAGAAAGCACAGGGCCTGGAAACAAAGTGAGACATTGATTGAAACACGCATTGAAAACAAAGAACAAATATGCCATTACACATCATATTTGCCTTTTATTTGGTTCTGAATATAACACCACACAGATGGTTGCCATCACTTTCCATGCTTTCCTCCTGCCACAAATGGAAGCTTCCATTAACAGATTCAGCATGTTCAATGGGATCACCTACACAGCTGCATGCATCATTTACTCATGTTCAGCCATGGCATGAGGATGTGTGACATATCCTTCACTCTTCTAGTATAACCATAAGAAGAACTCAATATTATGAGAAGGAAAGTTGCCACTCACCATATAGCAGAGATGCCGAGTCGCAGACAGGCACACCAAAAAGACTGTCACAATTACAGCTTGCAAGATCCCATCGCTTCTAAACTGATGCTGTTATTACTCAGCTTAGCCGCCAGCCTGTAGAGGGTGGTATATGTGAGGTACAGTATAACTGGTCAGCATTTCCACACGGAATTTGCAAGTGTACGTCGGACCTTCCTTGATCATCAAGTTTGTACTTACTAAGATATGCATTTGTTAATGAACGGGTGAGAATTTTAACGAGGCAAAATTATGATAAATAGTTTTAAACATCCAGATGGTCCTCCTAGTATTCATGTTGTCATAAATGACTTTAATTATTAAATATAAATAGACAAAATCGGTGACTTTGGAGCCAAGATGACGGTACTTCCCGCCACGTATATTTCCCAGGCTGACGCTTGTTGCTACGGTCCAGCGCCGAGCCCCACCCCACTACGCACAACATATGGTCGCTTCATCACCTAGCCAGCCAATGTGGGAAATGCTCTCCGACTCATGGCCGGCTACGGACTACAGTACTTCCTAACTATCGTGAATACATCAACAAGAGACAATAATTTATTAAAACTGGTAAAAATGCCTTCCTCACGTAACAGGCACCTTACAAGCTTTCGGCGATTAAGGCCTTCATCAACAATATATACAGAGACACACACACACACACACACACACACACACACACACACACACATGCAAATGCAACTCACACTCACAACTGCATAGCTTTTGATCTTTGCATAGCTTTCAGCCATTAAGGCCTTCATCAACACTAGATACACACACACACACACACACACACACACACACACACACACACACACACGCACGCACGCACGCACGCAAATGCAACTCACATACAACTGCATAGCTTTTGGCCATTAAGGCCTTCGTCAACAATAGACATACATACGCAAACACACACAACGCAAATGCAACTCACACACAACAACTGCGGTCTCTCGTGCATGCGTGCGTGTGTGTGTGTTTTTTGATGAAGGCCTTAATGGGTGAAAGCTATAGTTGTGAGAGTCTTTTTGTTGTGTCTATCTGCAACTCAGCATCTCCACTATATGGTGAGTGGCAACTTTCCTTCTCATAATATTGTTACATTCCATTCTGGATTTTCCATTGTCTCATAAGAAGACATCAGGAAGCCTAAGGTGGAGATTTGTTGGGCAACTTTATCCTGTACATTTAGTTTCTGTACAATATGCATTTTACATGGACAGATATGCAGATCATAACAGATGATGCGCCAAGGAAACAATATGTCACTGTTAGTTGTAGCGGGACTTTGAATTTCGGCGCACTACACTCGTTCCCTCATATATAAATTATACCGTCACAGCTGTATGAGCGCTCGACAGCAGAGAAAATATTTATAAGAAAATGAAGGTACAAAAATTGTAACCCTTTTTGTTTTCTACCCGCTCTTGTCTCTTGAGAGGGGAAGCTAAACTTAATTATTTGCTAGTCTTGGTATGATTCAGACGTAAAAACTTATTGATGTGCAGACATATAGTATTGTGAAAGCTTGTA